>NC_042981.1:6508541-6666041 GCF_901001165.1 Salmo trutta | reverse complement strand
GAGGAGGGGGAGGGGGGAGGGGAGTGAGGACTGGGAGTGTGTGGTGTGTTGGGGAGGGGGAGGGAGGACTGGGAGTGTGTGGTGTGTTGGGGAGGGGGAGGGGGAGGGGGAGGGAGGACTGGGAGTGTGTGGTGTGTTGGGGAGGGGGAGGGGGAGGTAGGACTGGGAGTGTGTGGTGTGTTGGGGAGGGGGAAGGGGAGGGAGGACTGGGAGTGTGTGGTGTGTTGGGGAGGGGGAGGGGGAGGGGGAGGGAGGACTGGGAGTGTGTGGTGTCTTGGGGAGGGGAGGGAGGGGGAGTATAGGGTTGTGTAGATTGACAGTGTCCAGAGCCTGACGTATCCAGTTTTGTTAGTGTATGTGCACTAATGTGTGTGTGTGAATGTGTGTGTGTGTGTGTGTGTGTGTGTGTAGATTGACAGTGCACAGAGCCTGATGACGTGTCCAGGTGTGTTGGTGTGTGTGGGTCGGGAGCCCTTCAGACCTCTACTCCTGGACTATGTAACCAAGCGCTCTGAGGAGAAACTCCCTGGACTGGGGACGCGGTTAGTATACGGATCTATGCTATTACACTGTATTCTGTTGTGGTATTTTGATTGGTTTATTGATTGATTGACACAGGTCACCTGGCAGTGGGGCCCGGTCTCCCGGTACCGGAGCCCGGTCACCTGGTAACGGTCAGGGAGCTCGGTCACGGTCTAGTGTCTGCAGCGAAGGACACGGCAGCAAGAAGAACGGTAGGTCATGATGTGTGTGTCTGTGAGTGGTAGTGTGTCTGTGAGTGGTATTGTGTGTCTGTGAGTGGTAGTGTCTCTCTGTGAGTGGTATTGTGTGTCTGTGAGTGGTAGTGTGTGTCTGTGAGTGGTAGTGTCTCTCTGTGAGTGGTAGTGTATCTGTGAGTGGTAGTATCTCTCTGTGAGTGGTAGTGTCTCTCTGTGAGTGGTAGTGTCTCTCTGTAAGTGGTAGTGTCTCTCTGTGAGTGGTATTGTGTGTCTGTGAGTGGTAGTGTGTGTCTGTGAGTGGTAGAGTGTGTCTGTGAGTGGTATTGTGTGTGTCTGTGAGTGGTAGTGTGTGTCTGTGAGTGGTAGTGTCTCTCTGTGAGTGGTAGTGTGTGTCTGTGAGTGGTAGTGTCTCTCTGTGAGTGGTAGTGTGTCTGTGAGTGGTAGTGTCTCTCTGTGAGTGGTAGTGTCTCTCTGTGAGTGGTAGTATCTCTCTGTAAGTGGTAGTGTGTGTCTGTGAGTGGTAGTGTGTGTCTGTGAGTGGTAGTGTCTCTCTGTGAGTGGTAGTGTGTGTCTGTGAGTGGTAGTGTGTGTCTGTGAGTGGTAGTGTCTCTCTGTGAGTGGTAGTGTGTGTCTGTGAGTGGTAGTGTGTGTCTGTGAGTGGTAGTGTGTGTCTGTGAGTGGCAGTGTCTCTCTGTGAGTGGTAGTGTGTGTCTGTGAGTGGTAGTGTGTGTCTGTGAGTGGTAGTGTCTCTCTGTGAGTGGTAGTGTGTGTCTGTGAGTGGTAGTGTGTGTCTGTGAGTGGTAGTGTGTGTCTATGACTGGTAGTGTGTGTTACTATTGAATATCAAGTGAACAATATGACTAATCTTTCCAATTTGTTTTGCTCTCTCTCTCTCTCTCTCTCTCTCTCTCTCTCTCTAGTAAACTTTGGTCTGGAGACTAAGAAAACCATCCTCCATCCTCTTTCAGACTCTTCCAACCGCTCCGCCCGTTTCTCTCTGTCCTCTGACAAGTCCTACCCTAATGGCCTCAGCAGCTGTCCCCACTCCCACGGTGGCAAGGAGGCGGTGCTTAACGATGACATAGAGAAGCGGGTACTGGTGAACAAAGATGGCAGCTTGTCTGTGGAGATGAGGGTGCGGTTTCGTCTCCATAACGACAAGATGCTCCAGTGGTCCACGGAGATTAAGAAGTCTCCCTCTGACTCTCTGACCAATGACTGCTGTCCGCTCAGGGAAGCCCAGCCCTGCTACTTACAGGTACACTTTGATATGCCTTTTTGGCTTTTGTTGTTTTATATTACTCTAGTTTTGTGATATATATTTTTATTTGTTCAGTAAGCTGCTGTGTGTATGAAATGTGCTTTACAAATAAAATCTATTGTTATCGTTGTTTCCTGCAGCAAGGCCAATCAGAAAGCTGCTCAAACTCTGACTCCGCCTCCTGTGTTGTTGAAGCTGCAGACTACACCCCCAAGCCTCCACAGTCACACTATGCCTGCTGCTTCCAGAGACAGGACCAGGAGTATGACCTTTGGGAGAACCCCACCCACATCCAGACTTCTAAGCACTCCCACTCCAGGGTTAGACACACCCACTCCTCAAGCTCCTCCTCCTCCTGCCGCTCCAGCAAGTTGGTGAGGAGGCGGGCGACCCACAGGGAGTGCTCAGAGCCCGGAAGGGTTGTCCAGGAGTGCTGCGTCAGGGAGGAGGTACAGCGTCGGCTGGAGGTGGAGAGGGATGGAGGGATGGTAGAGGTGTGTACAGTCAGCAGCAGCTGCAGCCGCAGCGAGCTTAACCTGAGTGCCACAGACAACCAGGGGGAGGAGCGTCCTCTGTCTAGCTCCTCCCATGTGCTCCAAGCACTTCATGACGATGTGGATGACCTCCCTCCCAGTGTCTCACGCTGCTGCCATAGCAACGACCCCCCACAAACCCTCCCCTTGACCCCACAACCTCCCAGCCCTATGTCTACTTCCTCCAGGAGCAGAAAACACACCCTTGCCCCTACCCTACAGGGAGAGGAGGTGGGGGAGAGGGAAGAGAAAAGGCGTGACGTGGGTGAGGAGAGAGGGAGCAGAACCTCCTCCCGGCGTTCTAGTAACTCGTGCTCCTGCTGCAGAGGAGAAGTCACCCCTAAGGCAGACAAGGAGAGAGTGGACAGCTCGTGGTCGAAAGCCAGCCAAGCTTCCCACGGATCCAGATCTCCCGCCAACAGTATCAGGACCCCTGTGGCTCCAGAGGAGGGAGATGATGAAGCTGAGCAGGGGGGGAAGAGGGCAGTCAGCGTTATGTCCACTCACACCGGCCTCTCCGGTGGCTCGGGGGGGTCCATTGGGTCAGTGGGGTCTATGGGGTCCAGTGTATGTTCTCACTGTGGGGGGTGTGACCAAGGGTACGACCCTGTATCCTGCCCCTCACAGAAGTCACATAGGTCAAAGCGATCTCAAGAAGAAGAGGAAGAGGAGAGGTCAGGGAGCGCACTCTCAGGTGGCTCAGATGAGTGTGGATTTTCTCAGAGGACCAACAGGTCCAACTGTACCCACTACTACCAAGAGGGCCGAGCAGCCAGCAAGATGTCACACATGTCTCTGCCCGAGGAGGGAGAAGATACAGGGACGGAGGGAGAGGATACAGGGAAGGAGGGAGAGATGGAGGTTGGAGAGAAAAGAAAGGAGGGGGAGAAAGAGGAGAGAGCAGCCAGTGTCCTCTCAGCCAAATCCTTCTCTTCAGTCAAGGGCAGGACCTCTAGAACCTCCCATAAGTCTAAAGCCTCAGAATCCCTTTCAGACATGGAGGAAGAGATGGAGGAACAGATGGAGGAACAGATGGAGGGAGAGGGAGAAGTGAAAGACGGAGAGGTAGAAGATGGAGGAGAGCAGAGAGCAGCAAGCATTATGTCGGCTAAATCTAATCTCTCAGCCAAGTCCAGCAAGTCTCATAAGTCTACCTGTAGCAAAGCAGATGGGTCCACCAAAGCTTCAGAGAGGGCATCATCTCCCAGATCAGAACCAGACGTTGCTGAGGATACAGGAGCAGCAGAGACAGAGGAGAGAGGAGCCAGTGCTATGTCAGCTTTATCTAACGCTTCAGCAAAGTCCAGCAGATCCCATAAGTCTACCAAAAGTCCTAATGTTAGGGCTGCTTCTGCCAGCTCTGAAACACCCGAAGTCACTGCTATTGAGACAACAGGTGAAGGTGAAGAGGCAGAAGAGGGAGAGAAAACAGAGGAGAGAGCAGAGAGCTCCATGTCTGTTAAATCTAACCTCTCAGCAAAGTCTCGTCGGTCCTGTAAGTCTACCTGCAGCAAAGCAGAACAGGCCCCTTCCCCCAACTCACCAGAGGTACCAGCTACTGAACCTGAACCTACTGGAGAGGATGAGGGAGAGGAGAGAGCAATGATCTCCATGTCTGTTAAATCTAACCTCTCAACCAAGTCCAGCAGGTCTCATAAGTTGACCTGCAGTAGGAATATTAGAGTTGTTTCTCCAAAGCCAGCAGCGAGTGAAACTCTAGTCAACGATCCAGCAGACGCAGAGGAGAGAGCAGCGAGTGCATTGTCAGCTAAAACCAACGCTTCAGCAAAGTCCCGTAGGTCCTGTAAGTCTACAGGAGACGATGAGGGAGAGGAGAGAGAAGCAAGAGCCATGTCAGCTAAAACTAGGGCTTCTATCAAGTTCAACAGGTCCCACAAGTCTGCCTGTAAAGCTACCTCTCCAAAGCCAGCCGCATGTGAAACTCCTGTCAACGATCCAGCGGAGAAAACAGAGGAAGAGAAGACGGCGAGTGCCATGTTGGATAACAATAACGCCTCAGTGAAATCTAGCAGATCTCACAAGTCTACCTGCAGCAAAACAGAACGGGCCCCTTCCTCCAACTCACCAGAGGTACCAGGTACTGAGCCTACTGTAGATGCTGAGGGAGAGAAGAGAGCAGCAAGTGCCACGTCAAATTGCAGCAGGTCCCTCAAGTCTACCTGCAGTAAAAGTGTCAGGGCTGAGACTCCAGGGACTAAAGACATCCCTGTTATTATGACGACAGGGGGAGAGGAGACGGTTGATGATACGACTGCTGCTGGAGACACAGAGGAGAGACCAGCGAGCGCCATGTTGGATAACAATAACGCCTCAGTGAAATCTAGCAGATCTCACAAGTCTACCTGCAGCAAAACAGAACGGGCCCCTTCCTCCAACTCACCAGAGGTACCAGGTACTGAGCCTACTGTAGATGCTGAGGGAGAGAAGAGAGCAGCAAGTGCCACGTCAAATTGCAGCAGGTCCCTCAAGTCTACCTGCAGTAAAAGTGTCAGGGCTGAGACTCCAGGGACTAAAGACATCCCTGTTATTATGACGACAGGGGGAGAGGAGACGGTTGATGATACGACTGCTGCTGGAGACACAGAGGAGAGACCGGCGAGCGCCATCTCAGCTAAAACCAGTGCTTCAGTCAAGTCCAGCAGGTCTCATAAATCTACCTGCAGCAGGAGGGTTGAGACTCCAAGCTCTGAACCAGCCAACGTCCCTGTTATTGAAACAACAGGAGGAGACGAGGTCGGAGAGGAGGAAGAGAGAGCAGCCAGTGTCATGTCAGCTAAATCTAACGCTTCAGCAAAGTCCCGCAGGTCTAACAGGCCCACCTGTAATGGAAGTAGTAGAGAAGTCTCTCCAGTGGCTCAAGATGTTCCTGCTATCGAGACAACAGGTGGAAAAGAACAGAGAAACAAATCCACCGCCTCTGTCACGTCCAACAGGTCTCATAAGTCCTCCAGTAGTAGGACGGCTGCAGATCAAGCTGATGTTATTGAGACCACCAGAAGAGACAAGAAGGGGGAGGGGACAGAGAAACCAGCGAGTGCCATGTTGACTAAATCTAATGCTTCAGCAAAGTCCAGCAGATCTCACAAGTCCACCTGTACTGGAAGTACTAGAGCGGTCTCTCCAGCACCTAAAACTGCAGACAGCCCTGCCATTGAAACAACAGGGGTTGACAGGGAGGGAGAGAAAACAGAGGAGAGACCAGCTTGCTCCAGTACATCTCATAAGTCTAATGGTAGTAACAGAAGTGCGTTTCTGCACCTGAAAAAAGAGAGAGGTGAGAGAGGTGTTAGACCTGCCCCCAGCACTACAGGAAATGACCTTGAGACAGGCAGTGTGAAATCCGCATTAAGCACAAAACCCAAAAGAAAAGAAGATTCCTCCATCACCAGACCCCTCTCCAGAGCATCACAAGCCAGTACTAAATCCACCAATCAGACACCGCCTGCCACCACCGAGACCAAAGAGGAGTCTCAAAGTCAAGCCACGAGCCGACCTGCCAGCAAGGCTGCACACAGAGATGATGATGTCCGCGATCATGTCACAGAGAAGAAAACTCCCAGAGTACATTCTAAGAGCCCTGCTAAAGCAGAAGGAGACTCCAGAGCGGCGTCCTCCGCCCGCTCCACCAGGTCAAAGGTGAAAGTTCAGAAGGCCAGCGAGGCCCAGGATGATGAGAGGCCAGAGACAAGGGCCTCCTTCCTGCAAGTGAAATTTCACAGGGTCAAAGCTCAGAGTGACACGGGCAGCGTTCGCTCTGTTAAAACCTCCAAAACGGATAAGATTGTGATCAAAGGGAATTCCAAACCAAAGTCAGCCCAAGCGGGAAACCCTACTTCCCAGTCCTTCAATCCCTCCGAGGGCTCCAGACCCGCCATCCAGCTGGGGACAGCCAGCGTCAGCGATAGCCTCCTCTCCCAGTCCCTGTCTGCAGCTGACCTGCTCAGGGGGAACATGGCCGCCTCGCGCCCCTCCAGCCCTGCAGGGTCAAAGGTTAGCATCCCTGATAGTGGGAAGAGTGGGAGTAGCCAGAGGAGGAGGAAGCTCAAACAAGAAGAGGCAGAGCTAGAGGAGCTGGGTCCCCACTGTCTGCCCAAAACCTCGCCCAATGATGTTGTCAGTGATTGGCTGAGAGGCATCCCTGCTGACAGCGGCATGGATAACCCTGAAGATGAGATGAACGAGGGAATCGAAGAGACAGAAGTAAAAAGAGAGGAAGGAGATGAGAAAGGAGGGGAAACAGAGGGACAGGGAGGAGAGGAGACTGAGGAGAAACAAGAACCGGTTGAAACTACAGAGATGGAGCAGGGGAACACAGCTGAAACAGGACAAGAGGAAGAGGAGCAGGAGAACATGACTGAAACAGGACAACAGGAAGAGGAAGAGGATCTGGAGAACATGGCTGAAACAGGACAACAGGAAGAGGAAGAGGAGCTGGAGAACACGGCTGAAACAGGACAACAGGAAGAGGAAGAGAAGCTGGAGAACACGGCTGAAACAGGACAACGGGAAGAGGAAGAGGAAGTAAAGAAGGCTGCCCGGCAACCAGAGGAAGAGGGAGAGGTGAAAGAGGAGGAGGAAAAAAGGGGAGAGGAGGAAGCAGCAGTGTGGGAGAAGGAGAAGAAAGATAAAGAAGAAGAGGAGGTGAAAAAAGATGAAGAGAGGGAGGTGGGAGCAGAAGAGGAGGGAGAGTGCTCTGAGTGTGCTGACTGCTGCTCTGACCCAGCCTCACCCAACAATGACATCAGTTCTCCTTGTCATCACCACCTGTTCCTCAGTAGAGAGTCAGAGCTGCCTTGGAGCTGCCACTCATCTGTGGCAGTAATGAAGGTTTTACTGAACCCTACACTGGGCCGATGCAGCTCCCTACCCGAGGTATTTCCTGTTTCTAGACTTTTACTTACATACTTTTACTTCCCAGTGAGCACGAGACGTCTTTTACTCATAGGGTTATATACGTTACAGTATAGTTTTACATATACAGTGGGGAGAACAAGTATTTGATACACTGCCGATTTTGCAGGTATTCCTACTTACAAAGCATGAGGTCTGTCATTTTTATCATAGGTAAACTTCAACTGTGAGAGACGGAATCTAAAACAAAAATCCAGAAAATCACATTGTATGATTTTTAAGTAATTATTTTTCATTTTATTGCATGACATAAGTATTTGATCACCTACCAACCAGTAAGAATTACGGCTCTCACAGACCTGTTAGTTTTTCTTTAACTGCACCTGTTTGAACTCGTTACCTGTATAAAAGACACCTGTCCACACACTCAATCAAACAGACTCCAACCTCTTCACAATGGCCAAGAACAGAGAGCTGTGTAAGGACATCAGGGATAAAATTGTAGACCTGCACAAGGCTGGGATGGGCTACAGGACAATAGGCAAGCAGCTTGGTGAGAAGGCAACATCTGTTGGTGCATTTATTAGAAAATGTAAGAAGTTCAAGTTGATGGTCAATCACCCTCGGTCTGGGGCTCCATGCAAGATCTCACCTCGTGGGGATCAATGATCATGAGGAAGGTGAGGGATCAGCCCAGAACTACACGGCAGGACCTGGTCAATGACCTGAAGAGAGCTGGGACCACAGAGAAGAAAACCATTAGTAACACTACGCCGTCATGGATTAAAATCCTGCAGCGCACACAAGGTCCCCCTGCTCAAGCCAGCGTATGTCCAGGCGCGTCTGAAGTTTGCCAATGACCATCTGGATGATCCAGAGGAGAAATGGGAGAAGGTCATGTGGTCTGATGAGACAAAAATAGAGCTTTTTGGTCTAAACTCCACTCGCCGTGTTTGGAGGAAGAAGAAGGATGAGTACAACCCAAAGAACACCATCCCAACCATGAAGCATGGAGGTGGAAACATCATTCTTTGGGGATGCTTTTCTGCAAAGGGGACAGGACGACTGCACCGTATTGAGGGGAGGATGGATGGGGCCATGTATCGCGAGATCTTGGCCAACAACCTCCTTCCCTCAGTAAGAGCATTGAAGATGGGTCGTGGCTGGGTCTTCCAGCATGACAACGACCCGAAACACACAGCCAGGGCAACTAAGGAGTGGCTCCGTAAGAAGCATCTCAAGGTCCTGGAGTGGCCTAGCCAGTCTCCAGACCTGAACCCAATAGAAAATCTTTGGAGGGAGCTGAAAGTCTGTATTGCCCAGCGACAGCCCCGAAACCTGAAGGATCTGGAGAAGGTCTGTGTGGAGGAGTGGGCCAAATCCCTGCTGCAGTGTGTGCAAACCTGGTCAAGAACTACAGGAAACGTATGATCTCTGTAATTGCAAACAAAGGTTTCTGTACCAAATATTAAGTTCTGCTTTTCTGATGTATCAAATACTTATGTCATGCAATAAAATGCAAATTAATTACTTAAAAATCATACAATGTGATTTTCTGGATTTTTGTTTTAGATTCCGTCTCTCACAGTTGAAGTGTACCCATGATAAAAATTACAGACCTCTACATGCTTTGTAAGTAGGAAAACCTGCAAAATAGGCAGTGTATCAAATACTTGTTCTCCCCACTGTATATCGCATACTAATAACTGTTATTATTTGAATACTTTTATTGTCATATTCACATGGTTTGTGTGACTTTCAGGGGGAGAATAAAACACTTTTTTGATCTGATTTACAGTATTCCTAATCCTTATTTCTCCCACCTGTCTCTTTACTCCAGATAAGTCCAGTGTACGGACGCAGACTGAGCTCCTCTGCTAAAGGTCTGCTGGACTGTCTGGCCCAGTTGCAGCTCATCGACCCACCCCCTTCTCCAGCTGCAGCCCCAGGCCCTGACAGGGACCAGCGGTACCAAGAGGTCATGGATATACTAGAGTCACTGTGGCTGTCTAAGCCTGACCTTCAGAAGAGGAAGGAGGGAGACGCAGAGGAGAAGGAGAGGCTAAAAGACTCTGGTGTGGACCTGACCAGCGGCTCAGCAGGGTCTGGGGGTTCTGGGAAGACCAGACCAGATAAAACAGCGGGTGACATCACTCTCATAGCGGAGGGAGAGGGAGGGGAAGGAGGAGGAGATTGGGATGCAGATGGAGGAGGAGAGGGGGAGGCAGGAGAGGGAGAAACAGATGGAGGAGGAGAGGGAGAGACAGATGGAGGAGGAGAGGGAGGGATAGGAGAGGGAAAGACAGATGGAGGAGGAGAGGAAGAGACAGATGGACAAGGAGAGGGGGAGGTAGGACAGGGAGAGACAGATGGAGGAGGAGAGGGGGAGGTAGGAGAGGGAAAGACAGATGGAGGAGGAGAGGGAGAGACAGATGGACGAGGAGAGGGGGAGGTAGGAGAGGGAGAGACAGATGGAGGAGGAGAGGGGAAGGTAGGAGAGGGAGAGACAGATGGAGGAGGAGAGGAAGCAGCATCAGCAGAGCTGCTTTCAGACTCGGCGACCGCAGACATCGCCAGCCAAGTCCGGAGCAGCCCAGGAGAGGATGAGTCGCCCCCAGAGTCGCCCCCAGGAAGAGGTGAGATGCTGCAGACCCTTGAGAGACTCAAAACCCCAGGGAGCCCATCCTCTTCAGACAGCACAGCCTACAAATCCCCCACTGACACAGAGAGAGACACCCCGGAGGACACCCCCAGCTCAGGGACACCCCCGTCAGTCCAACGAGCGTTGCTCACCAAGCGTGTCTCCCAGGACCCTGACCCTGTCTGGGTTCTCAACCTGCTGAAAAAGCTGGAGAAACAGTTCATGACCCACTATGTAGATGCCATGGCTGAGTTAAAGGTACTGATACAACAATAATAAAAACCACAACAACAAACACAACAGCATTAATAATAATCATCATCATGAAAATAATAAATATATATTTTTATAAATAATCTTGATAATACTGTTGTGTTTGTGAAGGTGCGTTGGGACCTAGACAACAATGTGATGTTGGACACTATGATCACTGAGCTGAGAGACGAGGTGAAGAAGAGGATCCAGATGAGCATTGATCGTGAACTGAGGAAGATTCGGGGACGGGCGGGCCGGGGGCCGCGACCCCCTAACATGTCCCGGGAGTCAACCATAACAGACCAGAGGAGGCGGAGGTTGAAGGTGAGAGGGGCCAGTTAGGGATATTTTAGTTGAACAGCTTTAAAACAAACTTTTAGTAAGATTTTAAAGATATTTTGGCAGTGAATGCACAATGAATGCTGGCATGCTGATCCCCAAGACTTCCATTCATTGCGCTAACGCTAGTTAGCAATTTCCCTAACGCTAGTTAGCAATTTCGCTAACGCTAGTTAGCAATTTCGATAATGCTAGTTAGCAAATTCTTTCATCTTATTCTGGGTAAGTAGAAAAATCTTGCACTATCCATTTAATACATAGTGTTTAATTCCTACTTTATTGTCAACTGTAGACCCTATTGCTTTATTATAAATGCACTCCTAATAAAGTTGGACTTTGCTTTGAAGGTCATGAAGGTACAGTCGGTAAACGAGAGTGATGGAGAGCAGGGTTCAGGTGATGTTAGCGACCAGCGCAGCGAGGACGAGTACTGTCCCTGCGACGCCTGCATACGGAAAAAGGCGGAGGACAAGGCAATCAAAATGGAGGCTGTGGTTACCAAGGCGCCGGTGATGATGGCGTTTGATCTGCGTAAGATCCTGCAGATGAAGAAAGACCCAGAGCCTCCGACGCCCCCTATCCCCACACAGGGGAAGAACAATGACAACCTGGAAGAGGAGGAGGAGAAGGAGGAGGAGGAGGAGGAGGAGCAGGTTGGGAATCTAGAGGTGGTACACGAAGACGAGGAAGAGGAGGAGACAAAGGAGGATATTATACCAACTGTTATAGAGGAAGATATCTCTGAGAAGGAAGAGGAAGGAGTGACTGGGAGAGAGGAGGGAGAGGAGGAGGGAGAGGAGATTCACGGAGCTGAGTCTCTGATGGGGGAAGTAGAGGAGGAAATAGCTGAGGAAATAGGGGCTGAAGAACAGGAGGAGGATGGAGTGGTGGAGGGAACTGAGGATGAGGAGGAGGCAGGGGAAGGAGAGACGGGGTGTGAAAGTGCAGGAGAAGATGGTGTGGAGGGGGCGGAGACTAGACAGGGGGAGGAGTTAGTAGAAGGGGAGGAGGAAGAAGCAGGGGAAGCTGAAGCAGGCGATCAGGGAGGAGATGAAGCAGGAGATCAGGAGGAAGCTGAAGGAAATGAAAATCCTGGTCTTGAAACAGCAGAGTGGGAGGATGTGGGGGAAGAGACAGGAGAGGTGGAGGAGACGGGTGAGGGTGAGGAGGAGGGAGACGAGGACGGAGAGGATAAGGAAGGAGTAGACACTGGAGAGGGAGCAGCTGAGAAGGGGGGTGGTGAAATGACTGACAGAGAGGAGACAGAGGAGGATGGAACAGAGGAGGAGGAGGAGGAGGGTGGAGAGGAGACAGAGCAGAACAATGTGGTGTCTGAACTGAAGGTGGAAGAAGAGAAGGGAGAGTTAGATAATGAAAACACAGCAGGAGAAACAACAGAGAAAGAGAGTGGAAAGGAGGAGGGAGAAACAGGAGGAGAGGAAGAGACCGGAGTAGAGGGAGAGACAGAGGGAGGAGAGGAAGAGACTGCTGAGCAAGAAACAGCGGGTAATGTGGGGGTGTCAGCAGAGGATGAGGAAGACGGAGGAGGGGGGGAGGTGCAGGAGAGTGCTGTGGCGGAGTTTAATCCTGAAGAAGAGGAGGGTGAGGAGACGGAGGGAAATAGAGAAATCCCTCTGATCCACCAGATGACCAGAACCTCTGTGGAGTCCCAGCCAGGATCAATGGAGAACACAGACCCGGAGCCCAGGGCATCAGACCCAGTTTCACAAATGTGCTCCTTAACCCTGATAGAGACCATTGAAACTGTCTCTGATGGACACAAGATGGCATCTGCGGGGGAAGGGTCAGGGGGGAAAGGCCAGATGAGGAGCCGATCTCCAGCCAGAATCAAACGCAGGAAACCTAAAGAGAGCGGCATAGAACTGGACGTCCTAGATCTGTAACCCTCACAGGACATAGAACTGGACGTCCTAGATCTGTAACCCTCACAGGACATAGAACTGGACGTCCTAGATCTGTAACCCTCACAGGACATAGAACTGGACGTCCTAGATCTGTAACCCTCACAGGACATAGAACTGGACGTCTTAGATCTGTAACCCTCACAAGACAGAACTGGACGTCTTAGATCTGTAACCCTCATAAGACATAGAACTGGACGTCCTAGATCTGTAACCCTCACAGGACATAGAACTGGACATCCTAGAACTGTAAACCTCATAGAAAATAAAACTGGACGTCTTAGATCTGTAACCCTCACAAGACATAGAACTGGACGTCCTAGATCTGTAACCCTCACAGGACATAGAACTGGACGTCCTAGATCTATAAACCTCACAGAACAGACTGAGTCACAGAAAGCACTTTATAATCTCCTCTCTGGGTTAGGAATATCTATACGGGAGGTATTGCACAGGTTTCTGCCAGGTCAGAGTAGCATTTACTCGTTATTTTAATCGAAGGGTTTAACTGAAACTTGAAACAATCATAGTATTATACAAACCATAAGATATCATGTAAAATGTATATTTGTATAGTTCAAGAAACAACTTATATATATGTATGATTTTATTTTCAAGGAAGGGTGTATATTCTCTACTGTATAGAGGGGTGTATATTCTCTACTGTATAGAGGGGTGTATATTCTCTACTATATGGAGGGGTGTATATTATCTACTGTATAGAGGGGTGTATATTCTCTACTGTATAGAGGGGTGTATATTCTCTACTATATGGAGGGGTGTATATTCTCTACTATATGGAGGGGTGTATATTATCTCTGTATAGAGGGGTGTATATTATCTACTGTATAGAGGGGTGTATATTATCTACTGTATAGAGGGGTGTATATTCTCTACTATATGGAGGGGTGTATATTCTCTACTGTATGGAGGGGTGTATATTCTCTACTGTATAGAGGGGTGTATATTCTGTACTGTATGGAGGGGTGTATATTCTGAACTGTATGGAGGGGTGTATATTCTCTATTATATGGAGGGGTGTATATTCTCTACTGTACAGAGGGGTGTATATTATCTACTGTATAGAGGGGTGTATATTCTTCACTATATGGAGGGGTGTATATTCTCTACTGTATGGAGGGGTGTATATTATCTACTGTATAGAGGGGTGTATATTCTCTACTGTATGGAGGGGTGTATATTCTCTACTGTATGGAGGGGTGTATATTCTCTACTATATGGAGGGGTGTATATTATCTACTGTATAGAGGGGTGTATATTCTCTACTACATGGAGGGGTGTATATTCTCTACTGTATGGAGGGGTGTATGTTATCTACTGTATAGAGGGGTGTATATTCTGTACTGTATGGAGGGGTGTATATTCTGTACTGTATGGAGGGGTGTATATTATCTACTGTATAGAGGGGTGTATATTATATCCTATATGGAGGGGTGTATATTATCTACTGTATAGAGGGGTGTATATTATCTACTGTATAGAGGGGTGTATATTCTCTACTATATGGAGGGGTGTATATTCTCTACTGTATGGAGGGGTGTATATTCTGTACTGTATGGAGGGGTGTATATTCTCTACTATATGGAGGGGTGTATATTCTCTACTATATGGAGGGGTGTATATTATCTACTGTATGGAGGGGTGTATATTCTCTACTGTATAGAGGGGTGTATATTCTCTACTATATGGAGGGTTGTATATTATCTACTGTATAGAGGGGTGTATATTCTCTACTATATGGAGGGGTGTATATTCTCTACTGTATGGAGGGGTGTATATTCTCTACTGTATAGAGGGGTGTATATTCTGTACTGTATGGAGGGATGTATATTCTGTACTGTATGGAGGGGTGTATATTCTCTACTATATGGAGGGGTGTATATTCTCTACTGTACAGAGGGGTGTATATTATCTACTGTATAGAGGGGTGTATATTCTTCACTATATGGAAGGGTGTATATTCTCTACTGTATGGAGGGGTGTATATTATCTACTGTATAGAGGGGTGTATATTCTCTACTGTATGGAGGGGTGTATATTCTCTACTGTATGGAGGGGTGTATATTCTCTACTATATGGAGGGGTGTATATTATCTACTGTATAGAGGGGTGTATATTCTCTACTATATGGAGGGGTGTATATTCTCTACTGTATGGAGGGGTGTATGTTATCTACTGTATAGAGGGGTGTATATTCTGTACTGTATGGAGGGGTGTATATTCTGTACTGTATGGAGGGGTGTATATTATCTACTGTATAGAGGGGTGTATATTCTCTACTATATGGAGGGGTGTATATTATCTACTGTATAGAGGGGTGTATATTATCTACTGTATAGAGGGGTGTATATTCTCTACTATATGGAGGGGTGTATATTATCTACTGTATGGAGGGGTGTATATTCTGTACTGTATGGAGGGGTGTATATTCTCTACTATATGGAGGGGTGTATATTCTCTACTAAATGGAGGGGTGTATTTTATCTACTGTATGGAGGGGTGTATATTATCTACTGTATGGAGGGGTGTATATTCTCTACTATATGGAGGGGTGTATATTCTCTACTGTATTGAGGGGTGTATATTATCTACTATATAGAGGGGTGTATATTCTCTACTGTATTGAGGGGTGTATATTCTCTACTGTATTGAGGGGTGTATATTCTCTACTATATGGAGGGGTGTATATTATTTACTGTATGGAGGGGTGTATATTATCTACTGTATGGAGGGGTGTATATTCTCTACTATATGGAGGGGTGTATATTATCTACTGTATAGAGGGGTGTATATTCTCTACTATATGGAGGGGTGTATATTATCTACTGTATAGATGGGTGTATATTCTCAACTGTATTGAGGGGTGTATATTCTCTACTGTATTGAGGGGTGTATATTCCCTACTGTATTGAGGGGTGTATATTCTCTACTGTATAGGGGGGTGTATATTATCTACTGTATAGAGGGGTGTATATTCTCTACTGTATGGAGGGGTGTATATTCTCTACTATATGGAGGGGTGTATATTCTCTACTATATGGAGGGCTGTACAGTCTGGGTTGTTGTGTCAGGAGATGTGACAAGAGGTTGCCGGGTATTTAACCATGTGGAACGGTATAATAACAGAATCTACTCAGGACTTTAACTAATGCTTTACTGACACCATGGTGACAGAAGAGAGAGAGGAGAGAGATAATATGTTTTCAAGATACAGTACATAACTTTTAAAATACAGTAATACATCATATCGACTGTATTTTGAAGGATATACATCTTGAAAACATTTTCAGACTTTATCAACAATGGACTAATGAAACAAATATATAATATACCAAAATATAGTTTTTTTCAGATTTAATATCATTATCAGTAGTACAGAAGTTATTGTTGTCGGAGTACCTGACAGGGAGGTTGTTTTATAAGGCGTCTAGATGTATTGTTTATCTTGAATATATTGAATATATTCATGTTTTGTATGGCTATATTGGACATAAGTGTGGATATATTGGACATATGTATGGATATATTGGACATGTATAGATATATTGGACATAAGTGTGGATATGTTGGACATAAGTATGGATATATTGGAAATACAGTTTGTATGGATATATTGAAACAGGATGGACATGTTGTTTAGAACGAAGCATCTGTATATGCAGTTGTAGAAAAATATATTGGCACCCTTGCACTTTTTAAAAATAATTTCATATTTCTTCTAGAATAAGTTGAAACAGTCCAGCAACTCTTCTTGAACCATTCCTGGTTGTTTGGGGTCGTTGTCCTGCTGGAAGAGCCACAGCCTTCAATGGAGACACAGTTTGTAGACACAGCGTTGAACATTGGACTACAAAACACCTGATAATCTGATGATTCCATGATGCCTTGCGCACGTTCATGGCCCCCAGGACCAGAGGCAGCAAACCAAGTAATACCTCTGGGGTGTTTAATTTTCTGTGTCAACTTAAGTTCACAAAAATAAAATTGGTTCAACAATGTTGAACATCCAATAACAAGGAGTGGAGAACAAACATTTTAATTTTTTCAATTTTAACTAATTTCAGAAGAAATAGGAAACTGCATAATAAAAGTGTAAGGGTGCTAATATATTTGTCCGAAACTGAATAAAAGCATATGCATGCTGTAACATATTATTTTACAGGGTTGAAACAGAGGCTCTGACTATAAGGGGTCTATGGTTTTATAGTTTACAGTCAACAATAAAGTGCTATTGGTAGGTGCTGTGGGACATGTCTATGCTGCTATTGGTCCGTTCGGCTGTCGATCTTCTTCTGTGACATAACCTATGGAACACCATGTAAAGTCTCAAACAAAAATGTAAATGTATTTTAATGAATAATCATTTATGAAATTAAATGTTTTTAAAGTAAATTCTGTTTAGTTGAAATATGTTGCTGCTTTTAAAAGTGCCATGCATAATATTTCCACTGACTACACCATTTCAACTCTTTTGTAAAAGCATCTAGTCCAGAAAAATACTTGAACTCTTTTGTAAAGACTAGTTCAGATAAATACTTGAACTCATTTGTAAAGACTGGTTCAGATAAATACTTGAACTCTTTTGTAAAGACTAGTCCAGATAAATACTTGAACTCATTTGTAAAGACTAGTTCAGATAAAGCCCTATACAACAACTATTTATGAGTTTTTCTTTGTTTAAAGTGGGACTGACAAATAACACTGATAGGTTGTCTTCGGGGACCTATCAAGATGCAGTGTTTGGGGAGTGTTAGATGATTGGTTGATACATTTTATTTGCCAGTTAAAAAAAATACATTTACACTCAGGAAATACATTTACACACACATTTACACACAGGAAATACATTTACACACAGGAAATACATCTAAAACATGTGACAGTGATATCACAATAAAGTCATACTTATTTCCATTGTGATCCATTTAGATTCTGTGGTCCATTAAGAGTATGTATCATGTGTATAGTGTGTATAGTGTGTAGTGTGTATAGGTGTAGTGTATAGTGTGTATAGTGTGTGTAGTGTATAGTGTGTAGTGTGTAGTGTATAGTGTGTATAGGTGTAGTGTATAGTGTGTATAGTGTGTAGTGTGTAGTGTATAGTGTGTAGTGTGTGTAGTGTGTGTAGTGTGTAGTGTGTGTCTGGTGTGTATTGTGTAGTGTGTATAGTGTGTAGTGTGTGTGTGCAGTGTATGTAGTGTGTATAGTGTGTAGTGTATAGTATATAGTGTGTATAGTGTGTAGTGTGTAGTGTCTGTAGTGTGTATAGTGTGTAGTGTGTATAGCGTCTGTAGTGTGTATAGTGTGTTGTGTGTATATGGTGTGTAGTGTGTAGTGTGTGTATAGCGTGTGCAGTGTGTATAGTGTGTTGTGTGTATAGCATGTAGTGTGTATAGTGTGTAGTGTATATATTGTGTGCAGTGTGTATAGCATGTGTAGTGTGTATAGTGTGTTGTGTGTGTAGTGTGTATAGTGTGTAGTGTGTATAGCATGTAGTGTGTGTAGTGTGTATAGTGTGTAGTGTGTATAGTGTGTAGTGTGTGTAGTGTGTATAGTGTGTAGTGTGTATAGTGTGTAGTGTGTATAGTGTGTTGTGTGTGTAGTGTGTATAGTGTGTAGTGTGTATAGCATGTAGTGTGTATAGTGTGTAGTGTATATATTGTGTGTAGTGTGTATAGTTTGTAGTGTGTATATTGTGTATAGTGTGTTTAGTGTTTAGTGTCTATTGTGTATTGCGTGTAGTTTGTAATGTGTAGTGTGTAGTGTGTGTGTAGCATGTAGTGTGTATTGTGTTTAGTGTGTGTGTATTGTATAGTGTGTCGTGTGTGTGGTGTGTTTAGTGTGTGTGTAGTGTGTAGTGTGTGTGTAGTGTGTAGTGTGTATAGTGTGTGTAGTGTGTAGTGTAGTGTATAGTGTGTAGTGTGTATTTTCTGTGTAGTGTAGTGTATAGTGTGTAGTTTGTATTTTGTGTGTAGTGTATAGTGTGTCATGTGTATTGTGTGTGTAGTGTGTAGTGTAGTGTATAGTGTGTAGTGTGTATTGTGTGTGTAGTGTAGTGTATAGTGTGTAGTGTGTATTTTGTGTGTAGGGTATAGTGTGTAGTGTGTGTGTAGTGTGTAGTGTAGTGTATTGTGTAGTGTGTATTGTGTGTATAGTGTATAGTGTGTAGTGTGTATTTTGTGTGTAGTGTGTACTGTGGGTCTTCCCTGTGACTCAGTTGGTAGAGCATGGTGTTTGCAACTCCAGCATGGTGTGTGCAACGCCAGGGTTGTGGGTTCGATTCCCACGGGGGGCCAGTAGTTTTTTTTTTTAAATGCTTGAAATGAAATGTATGCATTCACTACTGTAAGTCGCTCTGGATAAGAGTGTCTGCTAAATGACTAAAATGTAAATGTAGTGTGTAGTGTAGTGTAGTATAGTTTATAGTGTAGTGTGTTACAGAGCACCAGGAGTACCTCACTGTCTCCAGGCCACCGGATCTGAAACAGCTCAGTCACTCTGAAGAGAGCAGCACCCAGGTCACTCTAACCGTGTGTGTGTGTGTGTGTGTGTGTGTGTGTGTGTGTGTGTGTGTGTGTGTGTGTGTGTGTGTGTGTGTGTGTGTGTGTGTGTGTGTGTGTGTGTGTGTGTGTGTGTGTGTGTGTGTGTGTGTGTGTGTGTGTGTAATTAGCCACAGAGGGATTGAGGTTACTTTACATTACCAATCTGAGCCGTAGCCTCGCAGACAGAAACAGACTGTCACTATAAACAACACTACCGGTTACATCAGTATCATGACATATTTGCTGTGGGACACGTTTGGATAATTTGTGATAAATATTATATAATTTTTTACATTACTTTTTCGCTGGGTAGACGGATCTCTAGAGAGATTGACATTTAAAATGTTGATTAATGACAGAAAATATTGACGCATGGCAGAATGGCAGTTGTATTAAAATATTATGCAGTATGTTGTATGCCCCTTGACTGTGTAGGTAAACTCTCTTTGTTTAGACAAAACAGCCATTCTATAACCGGAACTGTACCCATAAGACCTCAGGACTGTGTCAGAACATTGGCTTTGTTCACAAAGAACTCTAAATATCTAGAGGTGGATCACAGCTTTGACATGTCGGGGACCACCGTCCATAGGTGCTAATATTGTCAGTCAGGTCACCCGTGATACAAGTCAGTATTTGACGTCCATCCATGTCTGAGGACGATGGGAGAGGATGTGGAAACCGGGCACTAGGAGTAACCAACAGTGAGTGCTGTTAAATTCAAGTAAGTTTAGGTTTTGCTAGGGTGTTGTGGATGGATGGAAGTAAACATCTGCCTCTGATTCCAAAAGTTGCAAGTTCAAATCCAGCGATATAATTGTTTTTTTATATTTTTGTTTTAAGCCTATCCCAAACCTTAACCCTTACCTTAACTCTTCTGAGTTAATGCCTAAACTTAACCTTAAACACTTTAAATTTGACTTTTGGAGTAAGAGAGAAATTTTACATTTGAGAAACATGGATAAACGTCTAATTCTGTCGCGAGACTGTGAGAGCTTGTTACAATGTTAGGTTAAGGGTGCATGAATGTTGCTTCCCTGAGCCATGACCCTACCTGACCCTTATCTGACCTCTAACCTCTGACCCCTGATCTCTGCCTGGTAGGTGGATTCTGTGTCCTTTCGGGAACGTCTTTTCGCTACAGGCTGCCAACAGACGGACAATGTGATTGGGCAAGGCCTTGTCAATGTCATCCGTCAAGAGGTTGGACTTTTCCAACACAGGAAGCCATGGCTCGTAACCTGGCAACTGACTCAGAGGCATCATGGGAGCTGGAGTCCAGACAGAGTGATTTCTGTCTGAAATGGCACCCTTCTTTGTAGTGTCGTGGAAAAATTGCAAGATTATGTTATAATGCTTTTATTGCATCATGGTTGTGTTATGCAACAGAATAGAGTATTCTGTTAACTATTGTGTGTGTGTTCTACTGAGGATGGGCTTCTGGGAGATAACACTGAGAGGACATTTACAATGTCTTTGGGTGATAAAACCTAAAGAGCATTCCAGAACATGAGTTAATGGTTCTGTTCTATACCGTACCAAGGAGAGATGGTTCCAGTTTGGAGTCGGAGGGCCAGACACTGGTCCATACAATGAAAACTGTTGACACAGCAGATGCTGTCTGCTATGTATTATATGTATCTTTCATACAAATTTTAACCTTGTGACACATTCTATGTATCTGTTGTTCGTCATGTAGGTTGAGAGGGGTGTATCTTGGCTATAAAAGACCTTTGTACTTTTGTCTTGCCACTCAACGGATCATTAGATATGGTGAATCGTTGACAAGTCATTGCTATTGCAAAGCTCTCATTATTAAAGATTTAGTTTAAGTATAACTCTGACTTGTGTGATAAGTTTCTCTCCTCATTTGATAGTAGAGAAACCACAGTAGCTAATGGTAATGCTGTGTTGTAGCAAATCATAATGCTGTGTTGTATCATAATGCTGTGTTGTATCATAATGCTGTGTTGTAGCAAATCATAATGCTGTGTTGTAGCTAATCATAATGCTGCGTTGTATCATAATGCTGTGTTGTAGCAAATCAAAATGCTGTGTTGTAGCTAATCATAATGCTGTGTTGTATCATAATGCTGTGTTGTAGCTAATCATAATGCTGTGTTGTAGTTAATCATAATGCTGTGTTGTAGCTAATCATAATGTTGCATTGTAGCTAATCATAATGCTGTGTTGTAGTTAATCATAATGCTGTGTTGTAGCTAATCATAATGTTGTGTTGTAGCTAATCATAATGCTGTGTTGTAGCTAATAATAATGCTGTGTTGTATCATACTGCTGTGTTGTAGCTAATCATAACAATGTGTTGTAGATAATCATAATGCTGTGTTGTATCATAATGCTGTGTTGTAGCTAATCATAATGCTGTGTTGTATCATAATGCTGTGTTGTAGCTAATCATAACAATGTGCTGTAGATAATCATAATGCTGTGTTGTATCATAATGCTGTGTTGTAGCTAATCATAATACTGTGTTGTAGCTAATCATAATGCTGTGTTGTAGCTAATCATAATGCTGTGTTGTATCATAATGCTGTGTTGTAGCTAATCATAATGCTGTGTTGTAGCTAATCATAATGCTGTGTTGTATCATAATGCTGTGTTGTAGTTAATCGTAATGTTGTGTTGTAGCAAATCATAATGCTGTGTTGTAGTTAATCGTAATGTTGTGTTGTAGCAAATCATAATGCTGTGTTGTATCATAATGCTGTGTTGTAGCTAATCATAACAATGTGTTGTAGATAATCATAATGCTGTGTTGTATCATAATGCTGTGTTGTAGCTAATCATAATGCTGTGTTGTAACTAATCATAATGCTGTGTTGTATCATAATGCTGTGTTGTAGCTAATCATAATACTGTGTTGTAGCTAATCATAATGTGGTGTTGTAGCTAATCATAAGGCTGTGTTGTATCATAATGCTGTGTTGTAGCTAATCATAATGCTGTGTTGTAGCTAATCATAATGCTGTGTTGTAGTTAATCGTAATGTTGTGTTGTAGCAAATCATAATGCTGTGTTGTAGTTAATCGTAATTTTGTGTTGTAGCAAATCATAATGCTGTGTTGTATCATAATGCTGTGTTGTAGCTAATCATAATGCTGTGTTGTATCATAATGCTGTGTTGTATCATAATGCTGTGTTGTAGCTAATCATAATGCTGTGTTTTAGTTAATCGTAATGTTGTGTTGTAGCAAATCATAATACTGTGTTGTAGCTAATCATAATGCTGTGTTGTAGCTAATCATAATTCTGTGTTGTATCATAATGCTGTGTTGTAGTTAATCATAATGCTGTGTTGTATCATAATGCTGTGTTGTAGATAATCATAATGCTGTGTTGTAGATAATCATAATGCTGTGTTGTAGCTAATCATAATGTGGTGTTGTAGATAATCATAATGCTGTGTTGTATCATAATGCTGTGTTGTAGCTAATCATAATGCTGTGTTGTAGTTAATCATAATGCTGTGTTGTAGCTAATCATAATGCTGTGTTGTAGATAATCGTAATGTTGTGTTGTAGCTAATCATAATGTTGTGTTGTAGCTAATCATAATGTTGTGTTGTAGCAAATCATAATGCTGTGTTGTAGCTAATCATAATGCTGTGTTGTAGTTAATCGTAATGTTGTGTTGTAGCTAATCATAATACTGTGTTGAAGCTAATCATAATGCGATGTTGTAGTTAATCGTAATGTTGTGTTGTAGCTAATCATAATACTGTGTTGAAGCTAATCATAATGCGATGTTGTATCATAATGCTGTGTTGAAGCTAATCATAATGCTGTGTTGTAGCTAATCATAATGCTGTGTTGTATCATAATACTGTGTTGAAGCTAATCATAATGCTGTGTTGTAGCTAATCATAATGTTGTGTTGTAGCTAATCATAATGCGGTGTTGTATCATAATGCTGTGTTGTATCATAATGCTGTGTTGAAGCTAATCATAATGCGGTGTTGTATCATAATGCTGTGTTGTATCATAATGTTGTGTTGTATCATAATGTTGTGTTGTAGCTAATCATAATGCGGTGTTGTTGCTAATCATAATGCTGTGTTGTATCATAATGCTGTGTTGAAGCTAATCATAATGCGGTGTTGTATCATAATGCTGTGTTGTATCATAATGTTGTGTTGTATCATAATGCTGTGTTGTATCATAATGTTGTGTTGTAGCTAATCATAATGCGGTGTTGTTGCTAATCATAATGCTGTGTTGTATCATAATGCTGTGTTGAAGCTAATCATAATGCGGTGTTGTATCATAATGCTGTGTTGTATCATAATGTTGTGTTGTATCATAATGTTGTGTTGTATCATAATGTTGTGTTGTAGCTAATCATAATGCGGTGTTGTTGCTAATCATAATGCTGTGTTGTATCATAATGCTGTGTTGAAGCTAATCATAATGCTGTGTTGTATCATAATGCTGTGTTGTATCATAATGCTGTGTTGTATCATAATACTGTGTTGTAGCTAATCATAATGCTGTGTTGTAGTTAATCGTAATGTTGTGTTGTAGCTAATCATAATACTGTGTTGAAGCTAATCATAATGCGATGTTGTAGTTAATCGTAATGTTGTGTTGTAGCTAATCATAATACTGTGTTGAAGCTAATCATAATGCGATGTTGTATCATAATGCTGTGTTGAAGCTAATCATAATGCTGTGTTGTAGCTAATCATAATGCTGTGTTGTATCATAATACTGTGTTGAAGCTAATCATAATGCTGTGTTGTAGCTAATCATAATGTTGTGTTGTAGCTAATCATAATGCGGTGTTGTATCATAATGCTGTGTTGTATCATAATGCTGTGTTGAAGCTAATCATAATGCGGTGTTGTATCATAATGCTGTGTTGTATCATAATGTTGTGTTGTATCATAATGTTGTGTTGTAGCTAATCATAATGCGGTGTTGTTGCTAATCATAATGCTGTGTTGTATCATAATGCTGTGTTGAAGCTAATCATAATGCGGTGTTGTATCATAATGCTGTGTTGTATCATAATGTTGTGTTGTATCATAATGCTGTGTTGTATCATAATGTTGTGTTGTAGCTAATCATAATGCGGTGTTGTTGCTAATCATAATGCTGTGTTGTATCATAATGCTGTGTTGAAGCTAATCATAATGCGGTGTTGTATCATAATGCTGTGTTGTATCATAATGTTGTGTTGTATCATAATGTTGTGTTGTATCATAATGTTGTGTTGAAGCTAATCATAATGCGGTGTTGTATCATAATGCTGTGTTGTATCATAATGTTGTGTTGTATCATAATGTTGTGTTGTATCATAATGTTGTGTTGTAGCTAATCATAATGCTGTGTTGTATCATAATGTGTTGTAGCTAATCATAATGCTGTGTTGTATCATAATGCTGTGTTGTATCATAATGTTGTGTTGTATCATAATGCTGTGTTGTAGCTAATCATAATGCTGTGTTGTATCATAATGCTGTGTTGTATCATAATGCTGTGTTGTAGCTAATCATAATGCTGTGTTGTATCATAATGCTGTGTTGTATCATAATGCTGTGTTGTATCATAATGCTGTGTTGTAGCTAATCATAATGCGGTGTGGCTCTTACCCATGAGGTGCACTACATCATCACCTCCTCCTCTTCCTCCTCTCCTTCATCATCTTCTTCTTCTTCCTTTCCTGATCTTAACCATAAATATTTGGAGGGAATACTAAAACTTAACCTTAAAAACTTTAAAATGTTATGTTTGGAAAACATCGAAATTTGACATTTGAGAAACATGGATGAACGTCTAATTCTGACGTGAGACGGTGTGAGCTGGTAGGATATTCTAACCACGTGGCCACACCATTCTGTGTCAGCCATGTTGCAGCCTTCTGGTCAAGATTGACCAATAGCAGTTAATGGAAATGTCTGAACTTCATCAATGGGTAAAGGGAATGTTCAGAGGTAACAATATGGCGTCAAGCTCCAAAGGTCAAGTTCCTGCCAGACTATATTGCAGACTTCACAACTGCTGTATAGTTGTTTAAGATAGTAGCTAACCACATCATATGATATGACAATCTTCCCGACTGCTTTCCAGTCAGTGACGTGGCACACAACCAATGGTTGACGCAACACAACACCTGCGCATCTTGCAGGGCAAGAACTCAACCTATGGCTTTGATTCCAACCACAGGTGCAGCAGCATGTCTCAACGTTATACTGCCCACTAGTGATAACATATCTGCTGTTCTACGCCCTTTGTGGGGGTCTACCCTGCCTTATTGTCATGGTTACAGTCTACTGTTCTACAGCCCTGTGTGGGGCCAACCCTAAATTATTGTCATAGTTACAGTCTGCTGTTCTACAGCCTTGTATGGGGCTCTACCCTGCCTTATTGTCATGGTTACAGCCCGTGTGGGGGCCTGCCCATGATTTCCACCTGGCTAACCCTACCCCGGCCAACAGCTCTGCACCCCCTACATCAACTTGCCCAAGCCCCCCCCCGCCCCGATTCTCCTTCACCCAAATCCAGATAGTTGATGTTCTGAAAGAGCTGCAAAACCTGGATCCCTATAAATCAGCTGGGCTAGACAATCTGGACCCTCTCTTTCTAAAATTATCCGCCGAAATTGTTGCAATCCCTATTACTAGCCTGTTCAACCGCTCTTTCCGTTGGTCTGAGATCCCCAAAGATTGGAAACCTGCAGCGGTCATCCCCCTCTTCAAAGGGGGAGACACTCTAGACCCAAACTGTTATAGACCTATATCCACTATATCCATCCTACCCTGCCTTTCTAAAGTCTTCGAAAGCCAAGTTAACAAACAGATCACCAATCCTTTCGAATCCCACCTTACCTTCTCCGCTATGCAATCTGGTTTCAGAGCTGGTCATGAGTGCACCTCAGCCACGCTCAAGGTCCTAAACGATATCATAACCGCCATCGATAAAAGACAGTACTGTGCAGCTGTCTTCATCGACCTGGCCAAGGCTTTCGACTCGGTCAATCACCGCATTCTTATTGGCAGACTCAATAGGCTTGTTTTCTGAAATGATTTCCTCGCCTGGTTCACTAACTACTTCTCTGATATAGTTCAGTGTGTCAAATCGGAGGGCCTGTTGTCCGGACCTCTGTCAGTCTCTATGGGGTGCCACTGGGTTCAATTCTCAGGCCGACTCTTTTCTCTGTATATATCAATGATGTCGCTCTTGCTGCGGGTGATTCTCTGATCCACCTCTGCGCAGACGACACCATTCTGTATACATCTGGCCCTTCTTACAACACTGTGCTAACAAACCTCCAAACAAGCTTCAATGCCATACAACACTCCTTAAGTGGCCTCCAACTGCTCTTAAATGCTAGTAAAACTAAATGCATGCTCTTCAACCGATTGCTGCCCGCACCCTCCTGCCCGACTAGCATCACTACTCTGGACGGTTCTGACTTAGAATATGTGGACAACTACACCTAGGTGTCTGGTTAGACTGTAAACTCTCCTTCCAGACTCACATTAAGCATCTCCAATCCAAAATTAAATTTAGAATCGGCTTCCTATTTCGCAACAAAGCATCCTTCACTCATGCTGCCAAACATACCCTCGTAAAACTGACTATTCTACCGATCCTTGACTTTGGCGATGTCATTTACAAAATAGCCTCCAACACTCTACTCAGCAATCTGGATGCAGTCTATCACAGTGCCATCCGTTTTGTCACCAAAGTCCCATATACTTCCCACCACTGCGACCTGTATGCTCTCGTTGGCTAGCTCTCGCTACATATTCGTCGCCATACCCACTGGCTCCAGGTCATCTATAAGTCTTTGCTAGGTAAAGCCCTCCTTATCTCAGCTCACTGGCCAACCTCCTCGGGCTGTGAGCATGTGGGTGTGTGGCAGGGCGTTAGGTTACAAGCAGAGAAACTTGCTGAAAACATTATTTTCTAAGACAAATATATGAAAGGAATTAAAGAATAATTATACCTGTAAACATTTAATGGATATTAAAGTGTAGTATTGGGAAATAATATGTATGATTTATATAAATGTTTAGTAAAAAAAAAAAACATTCTGGCAAGTTTTTAATATTGCATAGTGCAGTTTTTAGTCATTGTAGCAATGTATTAACATTTTAGAAGGAAAAATTAAAGGGTTTAAAAAAGAAAATTGTATTCACCTTCAATGAAATATCAGTCTCTCTCTGTCTCTGGCTCTGTGGGTGTGTGTCCAGGCTCCAGTGGGAGGTGTCAGGTCTGTGGGTTTATACACAGAGAGAATCCTGATCAAAGAGCAAAGGCCTTATTTTATATGGAAGGTGGTACTGCGGTGCATCGCGGGAAATTTTGGTCATCAAACTTTGTCATCAAAGTCTGGGATTCTTGATTTATGCTGCTTTCAGGACAACTGGGAACTCTGAAAAAAACAAGGTAAAATCATGATGACATCAGTAATCTTCAGGTCGTAGCTCTAGAAAAAGGCCCGAGTCTCCGAATTACAATTCTGAGTTTGATGACCGCTCAAAACGTATGTTTTGAGCGAGGCAGAAATCATGCTGGATTGAAAGCTTGGCCAATGTCAAATGTTCGTTTTCAGCTTGGAAAATAGACCCTTAAAACCAGAATTGGGACCACACACCCACTCCACAGAATAGCAGGCTAGTGATTGCTTTGCAATGCTTGTAATAACCCTTTGATTCCTTCCAAACCCCTCATTGCTGAATTTGTGATTTCCAACTTGTTGTGAAATGTTTAAGTCCAATGGCCGGTGAGCACTCATTCGTTTAATCTATAATTTGTCTTCATTATTTCTCTTTGTATGACAAGGATTAAAAAGTATTTGCCAGTAGATTGTTGACTTAATTCATGATGATGACTGCTAGCTAAGATTTTGAAGGTATGATGTTGATCAAAGCTACGGTAGATTTAACGTGATTTTACATTTTATCTGTGGCCAATGACCTTGAGCCATCATGAATGGGCACTTCTAAAGTAACTCTATGGTAGCACCCAAGGGAATTTTCTAGCTCTACCCTTAGATTTGGCAGTGACGTAGTGTCCCCATGAGTGACAGAACACTGAGCAAACTAGAGAACATTACCGACCCCTACGATCTGTATTTTTCGCTGGCTGCCCCACTGAGATAGGCACAACTGAGCTAAGCACTGAGCTAGGATTCCAGTGTTCAAGACCGTTTGTTTATTGGGCAGAATAACTTAGTCTCCTGTAATTTCTCAGGCTTTGGTCAGTTGGTCAAAATAACTCTTCTGATGTGGAGACAGAGCCAGATAATTATTTTTCTATAACCTCCCAACACTAGCGCTTCCCTAATTTTTGAGGACCTGATTGTATCAGCAGACCAGGGGAAGAAGGGGCAAGTGCTCTTATGGGGAGTTAAACTGGAGCAACCGTCCATGTCCACCGCAGCCCTACCCAGAACATCTGTTCAATAGACCACAGACAATCACCTGCACCTTAGAGACTGTGTTCACTGACTCTTCACACTTGCTTCTCAAGAGACTTTCTGCACCGACTCCCACTCAACCACTCTTACAGAGCCTTCAGAAAGTATTCACACCCCTTGATTTATTCCCCATTTGTTGTTACAGCTTGAATTCTAAATATATTAAATTGTACTTTTTCCACACATCTACACACAATACCCCATAATGACAAGGTGAAAACTTGGTTTTTGAAATGTTTGCTAATTTCTTCAAAATGAAAAACATAAATATCTCAATTACTGAAGTATTCACACCCCCTGATAAAGGGATGGGAGAGGGGTCTGTGCCCTATGTACCTGTGGCAATATGAGAGGATTTGATTGGTGTAAACAGTCTGGTAATGGCTCCACCTTGCCCTCTGATAGGCTAGGTTGAAGTTTCAACATATTGTTTACTGTTTATCAGTTTAGTCATGAGGGATGATTTGGGATTGGCTCAGTGTCTCTGAGGACTCCTGTTGTACCAGCAGAGGGCACTGCCACGCCATATTAATACAAACTGTTACCTTGGCCAGGAGCTCTCTATCAGGGCTGGGCAAAGGAGGGAGAAAATCTGGTACCACAAAATGTGCACACCTTCCCAAATCCATGAGCAAAAACATTGTTTGTCCCAAACTTTTTGCTGTTCTTTAGAAGTTTCATTTGATAATAAGATATTGTAAGAGAAAAGATAAATATATAATTTAATGTCTGAACCTGAGCCAACATTCAACTCAAACTTTGACATATTAGCAACTAAACCTCCATTGGCATCTTTAAATGTGGGTTGATTGTTAGCCTTTTGATAATAAGAGTATTTTTACAGAACATTTGTAATGGATGTGGACTGTCTCCAGGCAGTGACATCATATTCATACGTGTTAAAAATTATTAGACAGATTCATTGGACTGAAGAGCCGGAGAGGGCCAGTGGCTAGAGGGGCCTCTTGCACGATTTCCTGTCTATTGGCGCTTCCTATCTTTAATCAAACACAGGAAGTGGTCTCTGCAGCCACATTTATCTACGCACCATAGGAAGTAAAGAACAATTCACTGACCCCATCCAAGAATACTCCAATGTTAGTAGATATCCACTGGGCACAACACGTCCATTCAATGTGGAAATATGGGTAATATTTGGTTGTGAATTTGATCAATGAGATTAACTTCAATTAACTGACTCAAGACAGCCAGTTTAATTTTGGTAATATCCCGTTTGAAAACTTTACTCGACTAATAATCAACAACATTTAAATATTAGAGTGAGATTGAGGACACATTGTGAACTGATTTCACTAAAACGCACCATGAAATCAACAGGGATTATCACCAATCCATGAATTCAACAGGGATTATCACCAATCCATGAATTCAACAGGGATTATCACCAATCCATGAATTCAACAGGGATTATCACCAATCCATGAATTCAACAGGGATTACATTCAATCCATGAATTCAACAGGGATTACATTCAATCCATGAATTCAACAGGGATTATCATCAATTCATGAATTCAGCAGGGATTATCACCAATCCATGAATTCAACAGGGATTATCACCAATCCATGAATTCAACAGGGATTATCACCAATCCATGAACTCAACAGGGATTATCACCAATCCATGAATTCAACAGGGATTATCACCAATCCATGAATTCAACAGGCATTATCACCAATCCATGAATTCAACAGGGATTACATTCAATCCATGAATTCAACAGGGATTACATTCAATCCATGAATTCAACAGGGATTATCATCAATTCATGAATTCAGCAGGGATTATCACCAATCCATGAATTCAACAGGGATTATCACCAATCCATGAACTCAACAGGGATTATCACCAATCCATGAATTCAACAGGGATTATCACCAATCCATGAACTCAACAGGGATTATCACCAATCCATGAATTTAACAGGGATTATCACCAATCCATGAATTCAACAGGGATTATCACCAATCCATGAATTCAACAGGGATTATCACCAATCCATGAATTCAACAGGGATTATCATCAATCCATGAATTCAACAGGGATTATCACCAATCCATGAATTCAACAGGGATTATCATCATTCTATGAATTCAACAGGGATTGTCACCAATCCATGAATTCAACAGGGATTATCATCAATCCATGAATTCAACAGGGATTGTCACCAATCCATGAAGTGTGTTGATTATATGTTTAGAAGTAGTTTTGTAATGTAGGCTTCGTTACATAAAATAAGGATAATGACCTGAGCTAAGACTAGAAAAACAAACTACACTACAGTGGCTAGAAAAAGTATGTGAACCCTTTGGAAATACCTGGATTTCTGCATGAATTGGTCACAGCATTTGATCTGATCTGCATCTAGGTCACAACAATAGACAAGCACAGTCTACTTAAACTAATAACACACAAACAATTATACGTTTTCATGTCTTTATTTATATAAAGATTCAAAGTGCAGGGTGGGAAAAGTATATGAACCCTTGGATTTAATAACTGGTTGACACTCTTTTAGCAGTAATTACCTCAACCAAACGTTTTCTGTAGTAGTGGATCAGACCTGCACAACGGTCAGTAGGAATTTTGGACCATTCCTCTTTACAAAACTGTTTCAGTTCAGCAATATTCTTGGGATGTCTGGTGTGAACTGCTCTATTGTATAAGGGCACAAGGCGAGACCCAGATGCAGATGATTTGAGTCATTGATATTTATTAAACATTTCAAAATTGGTAGGCAGGAGAATGGTTGTGGACAGGCAAAAGGTCAAAACCAGTTCAGAGTCCAGGAGGTACAGAGTGGCAGGCAGGCTCGAGGTCAGGGCAGGCAGAATGGTCAGGCAGGCGGGTACAGAGTCCAGAAAACAGGCGAGGGTCAAACCGAGAGGACTAGCAAATAGAGAATAGAAGCAGGAGTACGGGAAAACACGCTGGTCGACTTGAAAAACATACAAGACAAACTGGCACAGAGAGACAGGAAACACAGGGATATACAGTATTCACCAGGGAACATAAGTGATGCCTGGAGGGGGTGGAGACAATCACAAGGACAGATGAAACAGATCAGGGTGGGACAGGACTCTGACTGGGCCACTCCAGAAGGTGTATTTTCTTCTGTTGAAGCCATTCTGTTGTTGATTTACTTCTGTGTTTTGGGTTGTTGTCCTGTTGCATCACCCAACTTCTGTTGAGCTTCAATTGGTGGACAGATAGCCTAACATTATCCTGCAAAATGTCTTGATAAACTTGGGAATTAATTTTTCCGTCGATTATAACAAGCTGTCCAGGCCCTGAGGCAGCAAAGCAGCCCCAAACCATGATGCTCCCTCCACCATACTTTACAGTTGGGATGAGGTTTTGATGTTGCTGTGCTGTGCCTTTTTTCTCCACACATAGTGTTGTGTGTGTGTGTGTGTGTGTGCGTGTGTGTGTGTGTGTGTGTGTGTGTGTGTGTGTGTGTGTGTGTGTGTGTGTGTGTGTGTGTGTGTGTGTGTGTGTGTGAGTGTGAGTGTGTGTGTTCCTTCCAAACAACTCAACTGTAGTTTCATCTGTGCACAGAATATTTTGCCAGTAGTGCTGTGAAACATCCAGGTGCACTTTCACAAACTTCAGATGTGCAGCACTGTTTTGGACAGCAGTGGCTTCTTCCATGGTGTCCTCCCATGAACAACATTCTTGTTTAGTGTTTTAGGTATCGTAGACTCGTCAACATAGATGTTAGCATGTTCCAGAGATTTCTGTAAGTCTTTAGCTGACACTCTAGGATTTTTCTTAACCTCATTGAGCATTCTGCACTGTGCTCTTGCAGTCATCTTTGCAGGACAGCCACTCCTAGGGAGAGTAGCAACAGCGCTGAACTTTCTCCATTTATAGACAATTTGTCTTATCGTGGACTGATAAACATCAAGGCTTTTAGAGATACTTTTGTAACCTTTTCCAGCTTTATGCAAGTCAACAATTCTTAGTCTTAGGTCTTCTGAGATCTCTTTTGTTTGAGCCACGGTTCACATCAGGCAATGCTCCTTGTGAATAGCAAACTCAAAAAAAATGGTGTTTTTTATATGGCAAGGCAGCTCTAACCAACATCTCCAATCTCGTCTCATTGATTGGACTCCAGGTTAGCTGACTACTGACTCCAATTAGCTTTTGGAGAAGTCATTAGCCTAGGGGTTCACATACTTTTCCAACCTACACTGTGAATGTTTAATTATATATTCAATATAGACAATAATAATACAATCATTTGTGTGTTATTAGTTTAAGCACACTAAGTTTGTCTATTGTGTGACTTAGATGAAGATCAGATCAAATTTAATGACCAATTTATGCAGAAATCCAGGTAATTCCAAAGGGTTCACATACTTTTTCTTGCCACTGTATGTATACAAAAATATACCTTAACATTAGTGGCTTCGGCTATTTCAGACACACCTGTTGCTGACAGGTGCATAAAATTGAGCACACAACCATGCAATCTCCATAGACAAACATCGGCAGTATAATGCCTTACTGAAGAGCTCAGTGACTTTCAACATGGCAACGTCATAGGTTGCCACCTTTCCAACAAGTCAGTTCGTCAAATTTCTGCCCTGCTAGAGCTGCCCCAGTCAACTGTAAGTGCTGTTATTCGAAATGGAAACGTCTAGGAGCAAAAACGTCTCAGCCGCGAAGTGGTAGGCCACACAAGCTCACAGAACAGGACCGCAGTGTGCTGTAGTGCGTAAAAATTGTCTGTACTCGGTTACAACACTCACTACCAAGTTCCAAACTGCCTCTGGAAGCAACGTCAACACAAAAACTGTTCATCGGGAGCTTCATGAAATGGGTTTCCATGGCCGAGCAGCCGCACACAAGCCTAAGATAACCATGCTCAATGCCAAGTGGCGGCTGGAGTGGTGTAAAGCTCACCGCCATTGCACTCTGGAGCAGTGGAAATGCATTGTCTGGAGTGATGAATAACGCTTCACCATCTGGCATTCCGAAGAGAAATCTTAATGCTACAGCATACAATGACATTCTAGACAATTCTGTGCTTCCAAATTTGTGGCAACAGTATAGGCAAGGCCCTTTCCTTTTTTAGCATGACAGTGACGCCATGCACAAAGCGAGGTTCGTACAGAAATGGTTTGTCGAGATCGTTGAGGAAGAACCTGACCTCAATTCAATGGAACATCTTTGGAGAGAACTGTAACGTCGACTGCGAGCCAGGCCTAATCGCCAAACAACAGTGCCCAACCTCACTTATGCTCTTGTCGCTGAATGGAAGCAAGTCCCTGCAGCAATGTTCCAACATCTAGTGAAAAGCCTTCCCAGAAGAGTGGAGGCTATTATAGCAACAAAGGGGGGACCAAAACCATATCAATACCCATGATTTTGAAATGAGATGTTCGACGAGCAGGTGTCCACATACTTTTGGTCATGTAGTGTATCAACCAGGACCTTTGATGTTGCCCCACTTGAAAAGAAACCTGATATATATAATACCATTCTACCCAAGGTGCAACATGTATCTTCCTGACTAAGGGTCTGTACTACTGTCAGCTACTGTCATGATGTGTAACACAATTAGAGCTGGATCGTGGAACAGCATTGTGTAAACCTCTGTCCTTGTAAAAGCTGATATGCAATTAAATGAACACCTTTATTGCACCACAAAATAGATGTTATAAGACAAAAACATGCATTTCTGTCACAGGCTTCAGTAAAGACACAGATATACAATAAACCAACAAAAGCCTTTGATGTTTTTAACTATTTAAGACCTCTTTCATCCCCTCATTCCCGTTGCTCAGTGAACCCCCCACTGCCCCCTTGCAGTCTGTTGCACATTTCAGGCAGGTTGACATTGCCTGTAGTATTTCTGCCTGTAGTATTTCTGCCTGTAGTATTTGATTTGCCAAGACTCACACCTGCTGTAAAAGGGGGAAAACAAATATTATCTAGAGAAGGTTTTCAAATGGCATGTAGAAGGTCATGTTTCTGACTGTATCTATAATGATGCCGCAAAGGTTGGAGTCCTCAAAGACACTCTTCCTTTTGTTTCCTTTCAAATTTTAGATTCTTGGTTCCAACCACTGTGTCTTTGTGAGACGCAGAGAAGGTGAACGGATGATCTCTGCATGTGTGGTTCCCACCGTGAAGCGTGGAGGAGGAGGTGTGATGGTGTGGGGTTGCTTTGCTGGTGACACTGTTATTTAGAATTGCTTTATTTAGAATTCAAGGGACACTTAACCAGCATGGCTACCACATCATTCTGCAGTGATATGCCATCCTATCTGGTTTGCGCTTACTGGGACTATCATTTGTTCTTCAACAGGACAATGACCCAACACACCTCCAGGCTGTGTAAGGGCTATTTGACCAAGAAGGAGAGTGATGGAGTGCTGCATCAGATGACCTGGCCTCCACAATCACCCAACCTCAACCCAATTGAGATGGTTTGGGATGAGTTGGACCGCAGAGTGAAGGAAAAGCAGCCAACAACTCCTTCAGGAATATTGGAAAAGCATTCCAGGTGAAGCTGGTTGAGAGAATGCCAAGAGTGTGCCAAGCTGTTATCAAGGCTACTTTGAAGAATCTAAAATATAAATGATTATATTATTTTATTTTTAAAAAATTAACGCTTTTTTTGGTTACTACATGATTCCGTATATATAATATTTTTTAGCTAATAATGTGGGGCTCAAAAAAATGACGGGTCGCCACTGCATGTTTGATTAGACAACACAGCTCCTTCCTGTTCCCCAAGCACTGGGATGACACACATGACAAATTATCTGATTTCTCTTTGATCCGTCCATTGAAGTCTTTGTCATACGAGACTATTCGGTTAAGGCTGGCTCAGTAAACTCAGAATTACTATTAAAAAAATTTGATTACCTTTGCTGTTCTTCGTCAGAATGCACTCCCAGGACTTCTACTTCAATAACAAATGTTGTTTTGGTTCCAAATAATCCATAGTTATTATCCAAATACCTCCGTTTTGTTCGTGCGTTCAGGTCACTATCCAAAGGGAAACGCGCGGGCGCATTTCGTGACAAAAAAACTCAAAATGTTCCTTTACCATACTTAGAAGCATGTCAAACGCTGTTTAATATACATTTTTATGCGATTTTTCTCGTAAAATAGCGATAATATTCCAACCGGACAACCTTGTATTCATTCAAACAGGTGAAGAAAAAAATTGCCAAGTCTCGTGACCGCACATCTCCTGTCTCTGAGCCACCAGGCAGGCCACTGACAAACAGTGCTCCTGTACTTTGCTCAGAGACAGGAGACGCCCCAATCCACTTTCTGGCGGCTTTAGAGAGCCAATGGAAGCCTTAGAAAGTCTCACGTAACAGCAGAGATACTGTAATGTCAATAGAGAGGCAACAGAAGGACCACAAATTGTCAGACAGGCCACTTCCTGCTTGTAATCTTCTCAGGTTTTTGGCTGCCATATGAGTTCTGTTATACTCACAGACACCATTCAAACAGTTTTAGAAACTTTAGAATGTTTTCTATCCAAATCTACTAATTATATGCATATTCTAGTTACTGGGCAGGAGTAGTAACCAGATTATATCGGGTACATTTTTTATCCGGCCGTGCAAATACTGCCCCCTATCCCCAACAGGTTAACCTCTTGGAACGCTCGTCCCGCATGCGGGATCAACATCCAGCGAAAAATCATATCGCCATATTCATAACCGAACCATAGCAAAATTTAATAATTATTTTTTCTCAAATATAGGACTATTTTATATCGTTTTATAGATACACCTCTCCTGAATCGAACCACGTTGTCCGATTTCAAAAAGGCATTACTGCAAAAGCAAAACATTATGTTAGAGGAGTATATCGTTAAAGTAGCCACATAGCCCTTTTCCCGAACAACCACATGCATCACAAATAACCAAAAAACAGCTAAATGCAGCACTAACCTTTGACTATCTTCATCAGATGACACTCCTAGGACATCATGTTACACAATACATGCATTATTTTGTTCGATAAAGTTCATATTTATATATAAAAACAGCATTTTACATCGGCGCGTGACGTTGAGAAACTATTTTCCCTCAAATGCATCCGGTGAATCAGCGCTACAATTTACTAAATTACTATTCGAAAACATTTTTAAAATGTAATATTGTCATTCAAAGAATTACAGATGAACATCTCGTGAAAGCACCTGCATTGCCAGATTTAAAAATAACTTTACTGGGAAATCACACTTTGAAATAAAAGGGATGCTAATGCTCAGACAAATAGCCTAGGCGACAGGCTGGCGCCATCTTGGAACAATCTAATATCAAATCTACTCTTGTATACTATTGTAAATATTCCCTTACCTTTGATTATCTTCATCAGAAGGCACTTCCAGGAATCCCAGGTCCACAACAAATGTAGATTTGTTCGAAAAAGTTAATAATTTATGTCCCAATAGCTTCTTCTTGTTAGCGCATTCCGAAGGCTAGTCACAATGTACCGTAGCGCGCGGGACTTCTCCTCAAGAAAGTGCAAAGAAAAAAGATTTAAGTTCGTTCAAACATGTCAAACGTTGTTTAACATAAATCTTTAGGGCCTTTTTAAACCAGAGATTCAATAATATTCAAGGGGGGCGGTTGCATTGTCTTTCTAAACGTTTAGAAAGGGAAAGGGGAGGGTAGCCAGGGGCACCCGTGTCAAAATGGTAATGGCCCTCCCCCTATGACCACGTTCCACAGCCTCTCATTCGGTCACTTTATACTGTAGAAGACTCAAACCACTTTGTAAAGACTGGGGACATAGTGGAAGCCATAGGAAGTGCTCAATGAATCCTAACTCACGGTGTGTTTTATAGGCAAAGTGCTAAAGTTGAGTCCGCAAATCAGAATTCCACTTCCTGTAAGGAGCTGTCTCGGGGTTTTGACTGCCATATGAGTTCTGTTATACTCACAGACACCATTCAAACAGTTTTAGAAACTTTAGGGTGTTTTCTATCGACATCTACTAATTATATGCATATCCTAGCTTCTGAATTTGAGTAGGAGGCCGTTTAAAATGGGCACGTATTTTTTTCAAAAATCGCTGCAGCGCCCCCTATCCTGGGCGTGCGTCAAGAGGTTTTAAGCACTAACCTTTGACGATCTTCATCAGATGACACTCCTAGGACTCAGTGTTGCACAATACATGTATGTTTTGTTTGATAAAGTCCATATTTATATCCAAAAACCTCATTTTACATTGGCGAGTGATGTTCAGAAAATATTTTGCCTCCAAAACTGCCGGTGAATCAGCACAACAATTTACAAAAATACTCATCATAAACGTTGATAAAATATTAAACTGTTATTCAAAGAATTATAGATTAACATCTCCTGAATGCAACCGCATTGACAGATTTCAAAATAACTTTACTGGGAAAGCACACTTTGCAATAATCTGAGTACTGTGCTCAGAAAAATACACTACGCAATACAGATAGCCGCCATTTTGGAGTCATCTAAATGCATAAATAGCGTTAGAAAAATTCACTTACCTTTAATAATCTTCATCAGAAGGCACTTCCAGGAATCCCAGGTCCACAACAAATGTTGTTTTGTTCAATAAAGTTCATAATTTATGTCCAAATAACTCCATGTTGTTTGCGGGTTCAGTAAGCTACTCAAAATGTAGGATGCATGAGGAAAATGTCACGACGAAAAGTAAAAAAATATATATTTTTACGTTCGTTCAAACATGTCAAACGTTGTGTAGCATCAATCTTTAGGGCCTTTAGAACGTGAAAATTCAGTAATATTCCAACCGGACGAAACCAGTGTCTTGAAAAACGTTTTGGAACAGAGCTACCTCTCGCATGAACGTGCGCCAATGAACTGACATCCTTCCCTGGGTCACCAACTTCCCAGCCTTCTTGTTCGGTCTCTGTTCATCATAGACGCCTCAAACACTTTCTAAAGACTGTTGACATCTAGTGGAAGCGTTAGGAAGTGCAAAATGAATCCTTAGTCACTGTGTGTTCGATTGGCAATGACTTGAAAAAACTACAGGCACCAGATTTTTCATTTCCTGGTTGTATTTTTCTCAGGTTTTTGCCTACCATATGAGTTATTTTATACTCACAGACACCATTCAAACAGTTTTAGAAACTTCAGAGTGTTTTCTATCTAAATCTACTAATAATATGCATATTCTATTCTGGGCCAGAGTAGTAACCTCTTTAAATTGGGTACGTTTTTCATCCGGCCGTGAAAATACTGTCCCCTAGCCCAGACAGGTTAAGGGCCGTCTTGGTGTCTGCTTGAGGGGGAATGTTCATCACTGAGACGATGACTGACCAGAATTCTCTTGGGAAAACCTAGTACATGTTTATTATGGTGTGTTTGTTTCCGTGGGTCCAAATCTTAACTCCATCAGTCTCACCATATTTAAAGTGTTTTCAACAACATTTACATGACTGTTTATAGTCCTCTACGTTCAACCTTTTTGTTCTCAGAAGATGCAGGGAAACAGGAAGGCCATGGTCTTTCTGTAATGCAGTGTTTATGTCAGTGGAATAAAACCTAATAAAGACAGAAATACCAACAACAGAATTGATGAAGACAGTAGTATTGCTGCTATGGTGAACTTTAATGAACTGTGTATAGAGAGAGATGGACAGAGAGAGAGAGAGATGGACAGAGAGAGAGATGGACAGAGAGAGAGATGGACAGAGAGAGAGAGAGATGGACAGAGAGAGAGATGGACAGAGAGAGAGATGGACAGAGAGAGAGGTGGACAGAGAGAGAGATGGACAGAGAGAGAGATATGGACAGAGAGAGAGATATGGACAGAGAGAGATATGGACAGAGAGAGAGATGGACAGAGAGAGAGAGATGGACAGAGAGAGAGATGGACAGAGAGAGAGATATGGACAGAGAGAGAGATGGACAGAGAGAGAGAGATGGACAGAGAGAGATATGGACAGAGAGAGATATGGACAGAGAGAGAGATGGACAGAGAGAGATATGGACAGAGAGAGAGATGGACAGAGAGAGAGATGGACAGAGAGAGAGATGGACAGAGAGAGAGAAGGACATTTTAAATAACCTCCCTGGTTTCCATCTTGCTAGATACTAATTTGTATTTTATTCAATAAGATAAAGTAATGAGGTAGGCAGTGATTTACTTCCTCTATGACAACAACCAGACCTTAGTCACTGGGCGCATTTGTGTGGTAAGCCGAAAGTAGCTGACTGTAGACGGAAGTCAACAAGTGAAGTCCGGGGTGGTACATATGCACCGACAGCAAGTCAGAAACCTCAGTTGTATCTAGAAAACGCCTTTGTTATTGCAGATGAAGTGGATGATATGGAAATGTCACTTCTCCTACACAAACCAGAACATGATCAACGTGTTCCTAAGAATTAATATCCTGATGAGGACATTACATACCAGCCCAAGTTCTTTTTGATATTCACAACACCTCTATTATATTTTTGTGATGGTTGCCTCAAAATATTTATATTTTTTACATTTAATATTACCTTTATTTAACCAGGTAGGCCAGTTGAGAACAAGTTCTCATTTACAACTGTGACCTGGCCAAGATAAAGCAAAGGAGTGTGACAAAAACAACAACACAGAGTTACACATAAACAAATGTACAGTTAATAACACAATAGAAAAATCTATGTACAGTGTGTGCAAATGTAGAAGAGTAGGGAGGTAAGGCAATAAATAGGCCATAGAGGCGAAATAATTACAGTTTAGCATTAACACTGGAATGATAGATGTGCAGATGATGATGAGCAAGTAGAGATCCTGGGGTGCAAAAGAGCAAGAAGATAAATAACAATATGGGGATGAGGTAGTTGGGTGTGCTATTTACAGATGGGCTGTGTACAAGTACAGTGACCGGTAAGCTGCTCTGACAGCTGATGCTTAAAGTTAGAGGGAGATATAAGTCTCCAGCTTCAGTGATTTTTGCCATTCGTTCCAGTCATTGGCAGCAGAGAACTAACTGGAAGGAAAGGCGGCCAAAGGAAATGTTGGCTTTGGGGATGACCAGTGAGTTATACCTGCTGGAGCGCATGCTATGGGTGGGTGTTGCTATGGTGACCAGTGAGCTGAGATAAGGCGGGGCTTTATCTGGCAGAGACTTATAGATGACCTGGAGCCAGAGGGTTTGGCGACGAATATGTAGCGAGGGCCAGCCAACGAGAGCATACAGGTCGCAGTGGTGGGTAGTATATGGGGCTTTGGCGACAACGAATGGCACTGTGATAGACTTCATCCAGTTTGCTGAGTAGAGTGTTAGAGGCTATTTTGTAAATGACATCGCTGAAGTCGAGGATCGGTAGGATGGTCAGTTTTACGAGGGTATGTTTGGCAGCATGAGTGAAGGAGGCTTTGTTGCGAAATAGGAAGCCGATTCTAGATGTAATTTTGGATTGGAGATGCTTAATGTGAGTCTGGAAGGAGAGTTTGCAGTCTAACCAGACACCTAGGTATTTGTAGTTGTCCACATATTCTAAGTCAGAACCATCCAGAGTAGTGATGTTAGTCGGGTGCCTTAAGGGCCGTCTTGGTGTCTGCTTGAGAGGGAATGTACACCTCTGAGACAATGACTGACCAGAATTCTCTTCGGAAAACCTAGTACATGGTAACCTAGTACATGGTTAGAGCATTGGGCTAGTAACTGAAAGGTTGCGAGTTTGAATCCCCGAGCTGACAAGGTACAAATCTGTCATTCTGCCCCTGAACAAGGCAGCACTATTCCTAGGCCATCATTGAAAATAAGAATTTGTTCTTAACTGACTTGCCTAGTTAAATAAAGTTAAAAAATAAAACATGTTTATTAGGGCGTGTGTTTGTTTCCGTGGGTCCAAATCTTAACTCCATCAGTCTCACCATATTTAAAGTGTTTTCAACAACATTAACAAGTCTGTTTATAGTAAATGATGTTCAAACTTTTTGTTCTCAGAACATGCAGGGAAACATGAAGGCCATGGTCTTTCTGTAATGCAGTGTTTATGTTAGTGTAATAAAATCTAATAAAGACAGAAACACCAACAACAGTAATGATGGAGACAGTAGTGTTGCTGCTATGGTGAACTTTAATGAACTGTGTATAGAGAGAGATGGACAGAGAGAGAGATGGACAGAGAGAGAGATGGACAGAGCGAGAGAGATAGACAGAGAGAGAGAGATGGACAAAGAGAGAGAGATGGACAGAGAGAGGGGTGGACACAGAGAGAGATGGACAGAGAGAGAGAGATGGACAGAGAGAGAGATGGACAGAGAGAGAGATGGACAGAGAGAGAGATGGACAGAGAGAGAGAGATGGACAGAGAGAGAGAGATGGACAGAGAGAGAGATGGACAGAGAGAGAGGGGTGGACAGAGAGAGGGGGATGAACAGAGAGAAAGAGATGGACAGAGAGAGATGGAGAGAGAGAGAGATGAGAGAGAGGGGGGAGGACAGAGAGAGGGGGATGAACAGAGGGAGAGAGATGGACAGAGAGAGATGGAGAGAGAGAGAGATGGACAGAGAGAGATGGAGAGAGAGAGAGATGGACAGAGAGAGGGAAAGAAAGAAAATATACAGTTCTATATTTCCACCATACTAATAGTGTACACTGTTAGTATCCATACAGACAGTCGTTGGTCTCAGCATTTGTGTTGGCAGTGACACAACGGTAACATCTGTTTCGTCCCTGGAATGTGACACAACAATATACAGGGAGGTGTGTTTCTATTCTGTTGAACGACTCCAACACCTGCTGCCCAGGGGGTTTGTCACTCCTGGATGGTTCATTGAAGGGTCCCAAACCAAGGAGAAGACAAAGGCCTTCTGGTTGGCGTTCCAGGTGTTGAAGACGGTCATGAAGGGGAGAATATTGTATTGTCCTCCATCAGGGTCGTTGCATTTCTCCAGACAGGGAGAGAAGGTGGAGAAGAAGACGATGCAGTCATCATTATTTGCTGCTGTTTTCAGAGTATCCATTAGGCTGAGGTCACCATTATAACGACTCAAGAGACGATACTCAGCATGGTCTCCTTCAAGAGGTGTGGCTGCGATGAGCCGCTTTCCAATGTAGTAACTGTTTTTCTTAAGGTCATCCTGGACAACCTGAGGTTCCACGCCTACATCAAAGTTTGCTCCATTGTCGGTGCACTGCTGTTGGGTGAGTAAGACAGCCATGGCATACTCACGTCCCTCCAGGCCGTACCTGAACAACAACAAGAGACAGAAGAGACAGAACACAGAGGATCAGAAACATTACAAACAGACAGGAGACAGAAGAGACAGAACACAGAGGATCAGAAACATTATAAACAGACAGGAGACAGAAGAGACAGAACACAGAGGATCAGAAACATTACAAACAGACAGGAGACAGAAGAGACAGAACACAGAGGATCAGAAACATTACAAACAGACAGGAGACAGAAGAGACAGAACAAAGAGGATCAGAAACATTACAAACAGACAGGAGACAGAAGAGACAGAACACAGAGGATCAGAAACATTACAAACAGACAGGAGACAGAAGAGACAGAACACAGAGGATCAGAAACATTACAAACAGACAGGAGACAGAAGAGACAGAACACAGAGGATCAGAAACATTACAAACAGACAGGAGACAGAAGAGACAGAACACAGAGGATCAGAAACATTACAAACAGACAGGAGACAGAAGAGACAGAACACAGAGGATCAGAAACATTACAAACAGACAGGAGACAGAAGAGACTGAACACAGAGGATCAGAAACACAGGTTCCATCTTCTCCTTTAACCACGGTGTATTTATACCTGTGTTTTCTGTCTGTCTGTTGCCAGTTCTTCTTGTTTGTCCAAGTTTACCAGAGTTTGTCCTGTCAGCGTCTATCTTTTCCCAGCCTCTCTATTGCTCGTCCTCCTGGTTTTTGACCTATGCCTGTCCTGACCCTGTACCCGCCCGCCTGATCTCTCTGCCTGTCCCTGAACCTGCTGTCCAGTACCTTTGCTCCACCTTTGGTTTATCTACCCCTGCCTGCCTTGACCTGTCTTTGCCTGCCCCTGTTGCTACAATAAACATTGATACTTCTGCATCTGGGTCTTACCTTGGTTCTGATACAAACACTTTGGATTTTAAATTATACAATGACTGACTATGAGGTTAAAGTGCAGACTGTCAGCTTCAATTTGAAGATATTTTCATCCGTATCGGGTTAACCATTTAGATATTACAGCACTTTTTATACATAGTCCCCCCATTTTAGGGGTCCAAAATTATTGGGACAAATGCACGTATGTGTATTAAAGTAGTCAAAAGTTTAGTATTTAGTTCCATGTTCCTGGCACGCAATGACTACATCAACCTTGTGACTTTTCAAACGTGTTGGATGCATTTCCTGTTTGTTTTAGTTGTGTTTCAGATTATTTTGTGTCCAATAGAAATTAATGGTAAATAATGTATTGTATCATTTTGGATTAACTTTTATTGTAAATAAGAATAGAATATGTTTCTAAACACTTCTACATTAATGTGGATGCTACCATGATTAAGGAGAGTCCTGAATTAACCGTGAATAATGATGAGTGGGAAAGTTACCCATTTCTAACCACTACAATAACAGGGGGTATGATATTTGTGTCTGTAATATTCTCACTCATCATTATTCATGACTCATTCAGGGTTATCCATAATCATGGTAGCATCCACATTAATTATCCATAATCATGTAAATAATTACAGGGCACTGTATATCCACCTGCCAAAAATGTCAGTATTATTCACATAGAGAACAGATGAATTGATACAAATATTAAAAACGCTACAGTCTATATCAGCAATACAGTCTATATCAGCAATACAGTCTACATTAGCAATACAGTCTATATTAGCAATACAGTCTATATTAGCAGTACAGTCTATACTAGCAATTATGTCTATATTAGCAATACAGTCTATATTAGCAATACAGTCTATATTAGCAATACAGTCTATATCAGCAATACAGTCTATATTAGCAATACAGTCTATACTAGCAATTATGTCTATATTAGCAATACAGTCTATACTAGCAATTATGTCTATATTAGCAATACAGTCTATACTAGCAATACAGTCTACACTAGCAATACAGTATATATTAGCAATACAGTATATATTAGCAATACAGTCTACACTAACAATACAGTATATATTAGCAATACAGTATATATTAGCAATACAGTCTACACTGGCAATACAGTCTATATCAGCAATACAGTCTACATTAGCAATACAGTCTATATTAGCAATACAGTCTATATTAGCAATACAGTCTATACTAGCAATTATGTCTATATTAGCAATACAGTCTATATTAGCAATACAGTCTATATCAGCAATACAGTCTATATCAGCAATACAGTCTATATTAGCAATACAGTCTATACTAGCAATGTCTATATTAGCAATACAGTCTATACTAGCAATTATGTCTATATTAGCAATACAGTCTATACTAGCAATACAGTCTACACTAGCAATACAGTATATATTAGCAATACAGTATATATTAGCAATACAGTCTACACTAACAATACAGTATATATTAGCAATACAGTATATATTAGCAATACAGTCTACACTAGCAATACAGTATATATTAGCAATACAGTCTACACTAGCAATACAGTATATATTTGCAATACAGTCTATCGAATCCAAGATGGCGTAGCAGTTCAGACGTCCTGTCGTGTCCCGTGTATACATATATTTACATATTTTTTCTTCACTTATCTTTTTACATTTTTTATTCTAAATACTCAACCTCAAAGCACTCTCCTGCAACCCGCCTCACCAATTTAAAAAAGAAAGTATTATTTACCTCATCTGAATTCCACAACAGAAGCTAGCCAGAGGTTAGCCATTTTCACTGGCTAACGTTGGAGTTCAGCTAGCCACGGTTAGCTGTCCTCAGCTATCCATTAGCTCGAAAAGCTATCGCCAGTTTTTGTACAGCGCGACTCAGACCAGAGCATATCGGACCTATTCTCTCTCCTTTCCCCGATTTCTACCGCAGGCTCTGGACATTTACACCTGGATCTTGCAGCTAACTAGCTGCTACCTGAGTGACTATTGGCAACGTCGGTCACGGAATTAACACACATTATTACGGAGCTAGCCAGCTAGCCAGCTGAAGAGTTCCGTCAGCCACTCCTGGGCTATTCCTGAGCTAGCCAGCTGAAGTGTCTCCTGGGCTACAACTCACCTATCCTGACCCGTTTTACTGCCGATGCGGAGCCCCATCGGGTCTTCACGACTGGACCACCGACGTTATCTGCCCGAGGGAGTTATCCAACTGGCCCCTCCGTCGCGACGTAACCTGATCGCCCATCTGCAGCCGGCTAATCGTTAGCTGTCTTTTCGGCTGCGATCTGAATAGGTCTATCGGACACTTTTCTTGGGCCACTATAACTAACTATTTTGCCAACTTGGACAGGTCCCCCCTTCCACACGGAACCCCACTAACCCACAGACGGAAACGCACGAGGTGTCTAAAAACAGACCTCCCTCCCATCTTCCACCAGCTTGCTACCTATGGCCCGGCTAGCTGTCTGAATCTCACTGGACCCTTTGATCACTCGGCTAAGCATGCCTCTCCTTAATGTCAATATGCATTGTCCATTGCTGTTCTGGTTAGTGTTTATTGGCTTATTTCACTGTAGAGCCTCTAGCCCTGCTCATTATACCTTATCCAACCTCTCAGTTCCTCCACCCACACATGCTATGACATCTTCTGGTTTCAATGATGTTTCTAGAGACAATATCTCTCTCATAATCACTAAATGCCTAGGTTTACCTCCTCTGTACTCACATCCCACCCTAGCTTTGTCTGTACATTATACCTTGAAGCTATTTTATCGCCCCCAGAAACCTGCTCCTTTTTCTCTCTATTCTGGACATCACAGACGACCAATTCTTATAGCTTTTAGCCGTACCCTCATACTTATTCTTCTCTGCTCCTCTGGGGATGTAGAGGTGAATCCAGGCCCTGCAGTGCCTGGCTCCACTCCTACTCCCCAGGTGCTCTCTTTTGATGACTTCTGTAACCGTAATAACCTTGGTTTCATGTTAACATGTTAACATTAGAAGCCTCCTCCCTAAGTTTGTTTTATTCACTGCTTTAGCACACTCTGCCAACCCGGATGTCCTAGCTGTGTCTGAATCTTGGCTTAGGAAGTCCACCAAAAACTGTGAAATCTTCATCCCTAACTACAACGTTTTCAGACAAGATAGAACGACCAAAGGGGGCGGTATCTCTGCAATCTACTGCAGAGATAGCCTGCAGAGTTCTGTCCTGCTATCCAGGTCTGTACCCAAACAATTTTAACTTCTACTTTTAAAAATCCACCTCTCCAAAAACAAGTCTCTCACCATTGCCGCCTGCTATAGACCCCCCTCGGCCCCTAGCTGTGCTCTGGACACCATATGTGAACTGATTGCCCCCCATCTATCTTCAGAGCTCGTGCTACCAGGTGACCTAAACTGGGACATGCTTAACACCCCAGCCATCCTACAATCCAAGCTTGATGCCCTCAATCTCACACAAATTATTAATGAACCCACCAGGTACAACCCCAAAGCCGCAAACACTGGCACCCTCATAGATATCATCCTAACCAACGTGCCCTCTAAATACACCTCTGCTGTTTTCAACCAAGATCTCAGCGATCACTGCCTCATTGCCTGCACCCGTAATGGGTCAGCGGTCAAACGACCTCCACTCATCACTGTCAAACGCTCCCTGAAACATTTCAACGAGCAAGCCTTTCTAATCGACCTGGCCCTGGTATCCTGGAAGGATATTGACCTCATCCCGTCAGTAGAGGATGCCTGGTTATTTTTTTTAAATGCCTTCCTCTCCATCTTAAATAAGCATGCCCCTTTCAAGAAATGTAGAACCAGGAACAGATATAGCCCTTGGTTCTCCCCAGACCTGACTGCCCTTAACCAACACAAAAATATCCTGTGGCGTTCTGCATTAGCATCGAACTGCCCCCGCGATATGCAACTTTTTAGGGAAGTTAGAAACCAATACACACAGGCAGTTAGAAACGCCAAGGCTAGCTTTTTCAAACAGAAATTTGCTTTGTGCAACTCCAACTCTAAAAAGATCTGGGACATTGTAAAGTCCATGGAGAATAAGAACACCTCCTCCCAACTGCCTACTGCACTGAGGATAGGAAACTCTGTCACCACCGATAAGCCCACTATAATTGAGAATTTCAATAAGCATTTTTCTACGGCTGGCCATGCTTTCCACCTAACTACCCCTACTGCATTCAACAGCACTGCACCCCCCACAGCTACTCGCCCAAGCCTCCCCCATTTCTCCTTCTCCCAAATCCATTCAGCTGATGTTCTGAAAGAGCTGCAAAATCTGGACCCCTACAAATCAGCTGGGCTTGACAATCTGGACCCTTTCTTTCTAAAATTATCTGCTGAAATTATTGCAACCCCTATTACTAGCCTGTTCAACCTCTCTTTCGTGTCGTCTGAGATTCCCATAGATTGGAAAGCAGCTGCTGTCATCCCCCTCTTCAAAGGAGGTGACACTCTTGACCCAAATTGCTACAGACCTATATCCATCCTACCCTGCCTTTCTAAGGTCTTCGAAAGCCAAGTCAACAAACAGATTACCGACTATTTCGAATCCCACCGCACCCTCTCCGCTATGCAATCTGGTTTCAGAGCTGGTCATGGGTGCACCTCAGCCACGCTCAAGGTCCTAAACGACATCGTAACCGCCATCGATAAGAAACAATACTGTGCTGCCGTATTCATTGACCTGGCCAAAGCTTTTGACTCTGTTAATCACCACATCCTCATCGGCAGACTCAGTAGCCTTGGTTTCTCAAACGATTGCGTCGCCTGGTTCACCAACTACTTCTCTGACAGAGTTCAGTGTGTCAAATCGGAGGGCCTACTGTCTGGACCTCTGGCAGTCTCTATGGGGGTACCACAGGGTTCAATTCTTGGGCCAACTCTTTTCTCTGTATACATAAATGATGTCGCTCTTGCTGCTGGTGAATCTCTGATCCACCTCTACGCAGACGACACCATTCTGTATACTTCTGGCCCTTCTTTGGACACTGTGTTAACAACCCTCCAGACGAGCTTCAATGCCATTCAACTCTCCTTCCGTGGCCTCCAACTGCTCCTAAACACAAGTAAAACTAAATGCATGCTCTTCAACTGATCGCTGCCTGCACCTGCCCGCCCGTCCAGCATAACTTCTCTGGACGGTTCTAACTTAGAATTTGTGGACAACTACAAATACCTAGGTGTCTGGTTAGACTGTAAACTCTCCTTCCAGACTCTCATCAATCATCTCCAATCCAAAGTGAAATCTAGAATTGGCTTCCTATTTCGCAACAAAGCATCCTTCACTCATGCTGCCAAACATACCCTCGTAAAACTGACCATCCTACCAATCCTCGACTTCGGCGATGTCATTTACAAAATAGCCTCCAATACCCTACTCAACAAGCTGGATGCAGTCTATCACAGTGCCATCCGTTTTGTCACCAAAGCCCCATATACTACCCACCACTGCGACCTGTACGCTCTCGTTGGCTGGCCTTCGCTTCATAATCGTCGCCAAACACATTGGCTCCAGGTCATCAAGACCCTGCTAGGTAAAGTCCCCCCTTATCTCCGCTCACTGGTCACCATAGCAGCACCCACCTGTAGCACGCGCTCCAGCAGGTATATCTCTCTGGTCACCCCTAAAGCCAACTCCTCCTTTGGTCGTCTCTCCTTCCAGTTCTCTGCTGCCAATGACTGGAACGAACTACAAAAATCTCTGAAACTGGAAACACTTATCTCCCTCACTAGCTTTAAGCACCAGCTGTCAGAGCAGCTCACAGATCACTGCACCTGTACATAGCCCATCTATAATTTAGCCCAAACTACTACCTCTTCCCCTACTGTATTTATTTATTTTATTTATTTTGCTCCTTTGCACCATATTATTTATATTTTAACTTTGAACTTTCTTTAAACTACAAATCTACCATTCCAGTGTTTTTCTTGCTATACTTTATTTACTTTGCCACCATGGCATTTTTTTTGCCTTTACCTCCCGTATCTCACATCATTTGCTCACATTGTATATAGTCTTATTTTTTTTCTACTGCATCATTGATTGTATATTGTTTTACTCCATGTGTAACTCTGTGTTGTTGTATGTTGTCGAACTGCTTTGCTTTATCTTGGCCAGGTCGCAATTGTAAATGAGAACTTGTTCTCAACTTGCCTACCTGGTTAAATAAAGGTGAAATAAAATAAAATATAAAAAAATACTAGCAATACAGTCTATACTAGCAATACAGTATATATTTGAAATACAGTCTATACTAGCAATACAGTCTATACTAGCAGTACAGTATATATTTATAATACAGTATATATTAGCAATCAGTCTATACTAGCAATACAGTCTACTATTCTAGCAATACAGTCTATTATAGCAATACAGTCTATTATAGCAATACAGTCTATTATAGCAATACAGTCTATACTAACAATACAGTCTATACTAGAAATAAAGTCTATACTAGAAATACAGTCTATACTAGCAATAGTCTATACTTGCATGTCTTGTCTGCAGTCCATTTACTAAGCACTTGTCCCAGGTAACCTTTTTTTACGACAGATCAAACATTCTGGACAGAACTAAAATATTGTTTGAAGGTTAAGAGGAATTTAAAATGGAATATAAAAATGTTTCAAATAATGCCTAATGATTCTGTCTAACAGACATTTAGGAGTACTTAGAGTCTGATAAAACAGAGAAACACCCACCTTGTAATCTTGTGTACCACATTAGCCAAGACCTCTTGATTGATAGCATCCACCTTGCCTCCAAGCCAGAGAGACAGCAGAAAGAGAAGGACAACTCCCCTCATAGCTACACACACAGCTGAAACACACAGTAACACACTATATATACACACAGCTGAAACACACAGGAACACACTATATATACACACAGCTGAAACACACAGGAACACACTATATATATATATATATATACACTGACAATACAAAACATTATGAACACCTATTCCTTCTATCACATAGACTGACCATAGACTGACCATAGACTGACCAGGTGAATCCAGGTGAAAGCTATGACACCTTAATTGATGTCACCTGTTAAATCCACTTCAATCAGTGTAGATGAAGGGGAGGAAACAGGTTAAGGAAGGATCTTTAAACCTGGAGACAATTGAGACATGGAATGTGTATATGTGCCATTCAGATGGTGAAGTTCCTTTAAACGGGGCATGGTAGTAGGTGCCAGGCACACCGGTTTGAGTATGTCAAGAACTGCAACACTGCTGGGTTTTTCACACTCAACATTTTCCTGTGTCTATCAAGAATGGTCCACCACCCAAATGACATCCAGCCAACTTGACACAACTGTGGGAAGCATTGGAGTCAACATGGGCCAGCATCCCTGTGGAAGGCTTTTGCCACCTTGTAGAGTCCATGTCCTGATGAATTGAGGCTGTTCTGAGGGAAACGTGGGTAACTCAGTATTAAGAAGGTGTTCTTAATGTTTTGTACAGTCAGTGTTTACTTATTCTGTTTAAGGAGCCCATGGAGGGTTACAAAGGTCCTAATTATATACAATCAACAATGTTGATAAGCAGTAAAGATAACAGATATTAGTCACGTAGAAGACACTTACAGAGATTGTAGATGGCTGGTTTATGTCCTGTAGATTGTAGATGGCTGGCTGATGTCCTCTAGATTGTAGATGGCTGGTTGATGTCCTCTAGATTGCAGGGGCCTGTTGCACAAAACTAGGATAAGGGATTAAGCCAGGATATCTTGGTGATCCTGGCTCAATTGATCCGTAATCCGGTTGCACTAAAGATGGATAGGGGGCAGGAGGATATGTTATGGTATAAATTACCATGGAGATTTATTCTGTGGAGCTAGCCTGCTCCAGACCAGGCTAAATTCCAGGATCTATTTAATCTCATCCCTAATGTCAGTCAGCAGTCACCACAAATGGAAACCAATAGTTATTTCACTGCTCACTATACATTGTTATCACATATAACTAGACCCACTGTCATTATTTAAACGTTTGTGATCATTAATTTCAATGATTTTGGATAAAAAATAATTTTTAGATTATGTTGCTATCATTAGATAATTTACAGTTTCCCATAGACTATAAGGCTATATATAAAATGATAGAATATTAGGGCCACAGAGGGGAAAAAAACACAAGTAATAATATTGTAACCGGTTGTTTTAAAGGAGGACAGTTGTTAAAATGACAGATGTGGGGCATTTCGTGAAATTGTACTTCAGTATGGTTTCATAAACAAAGACATGCTGATGTGCCAGAATATTAAGTATCACATTGTCATAAGTATCAAAACTGTAAAAACAATATGTAGCTTTTCTGCAGAAAGAACCAGCCTCATAAATTTATGACTTTATCCTTTTTCTTCAGTGTGGCCCTAGTACTCTGTCATATAAACAAATACACATTCCATATGAATATAAAAACACAATGTGTAACATTATGTTCCTTTATTGAATAAGGACAAAACAAAGCAGGTAAACCATCAGCTCCTTTCGAAACTGAAGTCACAGTGACTACAAGATGGAAAGCACAGAATCCAAGCATATTATACAAAATGATACATACACATTCAAAGGTCTGTATATAACACACCCTGCATGTCTGCACACTAAAATAAATGCAGGACAAATCCATACACATCAACTGAACAGACAAATGAATGGATGCAGTAGCCTCCCTGCAGCCTTGTATTACACACAGTATACCGCACAAACATCATAAGAGGCCAAATTCGTAAAAAAACGAACCCAAAAAAAACCCAATTCCTCTGCCACCGCAGGACATATTTAACCAAAATTGAAAGCACACATACTAACTAAAATAATTCAACACATATAAGTCCCTCAGCAGCCGACCACTGTCGTCATCAGGGAAGATTGCCGGATTGTCCCAGTCCATGGCTGGTGGCACTCTGGGGGCCCTCTCAATCCTCAGGCAGGCCACATTGTGGAGGACAGCACAAGCCACAGTAATATCACATGCCCTAACAGGGCTGACCCTTAATTTGTGAAGGCAGTGAAAGCGTGCCTTCAGGAGGCCAAAGGTCATTTCAACTCTGGCCCTGGTCCTGGCATGGGCATGGTTGTAGGCCTGCTGTGCTTCCTGGGGGTCTGTGAAAGGTGTCAGGAGAAAAGGCTGGCAGCCATACCCCCTGTCTCCCAGCAACACACCAGAGAATTCACCTGTCAACACAAAATCTCATCATTACTACCTCATAAACACAGTGATATTCTTGACACAGCCATGATGGTTATAAATAGGGGTTGTGTGGCTTACCTTGTGATAGGCACTGATAGATTTCAGAGGCCCGAAAGATTCTGGAGTCATGGACTGAGCCAGGCCATTTTGCCACAACATTGCTGATCACACAGTCAGCATTGCAGACCATCTGAAATCATAAGATGAGGAATATTACACCAATCAATGCACATCACTGGCAATGCAGAGTGTTCGTCAATGGACAATATCAAAAAGTTATGTTCACCTGAACATTAATGCTGTGAAAGGATTTCCTATTCACAAAATCGGCCTCATGGGCACCTGAGGGGGCTTTTATCCTTATGTGTGTGCAGTCCACTGCACCAATGACATTGGGGAAACCTGTCACACAAAGTAATGAGTATCCTACTATGTGTTAACAGTTGTCCTGTAATTTGTAGATCCTCTTACCTGCAATCCTATAGAACTCCTCTTTGATGTCACAGAGTCTTCTGTGGCCAGGGAAGGAGATGAAGACATCTGCTAATGCTTTGATAGCCAGACACACACTCCTTATTGTGCGGCAAATTGTGGCCTTGTTCAGCTGTTCTGCATCCCCCACTGAGTACAGGAAGGCTCCACTAGAAAAAAAGCGCAAGGCCACACAAACCATTTGCTCCACACTCAGTGCATGGCTCCGTGCAGTGCGGTGCTTAATCCTGGGACCCAGTAGTCTGCATAGATACCTGATGCCATCTGCAGAAAACCTGTATCTTTCATATAGATGGTCATCAGGGAAGGCCAGTGGGTCCAACCGGTCCCTGAAGACCCTTTCTCGCCTGAAGGCTCTCCTCAGCACAAGTGCTTCTTCATCCACCACATCTCGCACGAATGGGCATGCCATTGTCAGAGCAGAAAGGAACACACAATTTTGGGCCTTCATATAGGCTAGTGGCCACACCTGGTGCTGGGGGGGTGGGCAAAAGAGGGCGATGCCTTATAACGATGACTTGGTTGTACTGATTGCTGGGAAAATAAAAAAAAAAAACTTAGAAAGATGCCACCGTCCTGTGTGCTCACAATAAGAGCTCATATGTCATGGCTCACTTGACTTTACGAGAATATACCTAATTTTTATTTTGAGCTGTGTCATCTTCTTGGAGCTGGGGGAGGAAAGAAAAATAATGATTAATACATTTGTGTTACAGTTAGCATACAGTGTACATTGAAGGCATATCTCACCTCCCTCTCAAGTTTTTTTATTTCAAGGTCCAGTTTCCTAATTGTCCTCTTTTTTATTTCGGACTCCAGTGCAAGATTTTCCATCTTTTTCTTCTTGTACTGAATGTCTATGTCTGCCAGTTCTATTTGGCGCCGGAGGTGGTTGCCATACAACTTTCTGATAGCTTGTGAGCTCTGTGAACACAATACAATTAGCGCAGCTGGAATTTGGCAGGATGTGGTGTCCTTTTATTAATACGCACTATGTTGCCAGGCTGGTTTTCCCACTGTATAGCATCTGGGTCCTGTAAAAGAAATTAGATTTTTTGATTTTGATGAGGACTCCTCACCATTGTAGAGTAAATAGTACTTTCACAGTCTTAACATGATACCTCATGCCTTCTGGAATCCAGAGAGATGGTCTCCTCCTCATCATCGTCTCCATCATGTGCTGTTGCACTGGGGCCTTCACCCTATCACATTTAATCGGATTCATATTGAAGCTAGTAGACAAGACATGCCAGGCCTACAGTATGCCTTTGATGGAGTACTCACTGGATCAGCATCGTCTGGTGCTTGTGCTGGTGGCTCTAACAGGAACACAGTGCTGCCAGACACTGCAAGGCAATAGGTAAACCAAAGTCAGACAGTCCAAATTGATTCAATATGAATGTGGTTGTATCCCATGTAGAGATGGAAGGACATACCTTGAATGAAGCGGGTGGCATCTTGGGAGGAACCTATGCTCGTCTCTTTCCCCCCAGGGATCCCCTCTAAGACGGGCCTGCCTTTATTTAGCTCCAAGGCCATGTCCTCTGCTGGGGTAAGGTCAGCCTTTGGTGACCCACCACCCGTGCCTTGTCTGTGGGTATTCTTTTTCACTGCTAAAACAGTACAGACAATGTGTGAGCAGGCACCTTCTGGGTACAATATATGCTTGTGCTTTGTTAAATATTAGTCAGGGACCATACCATTCTGCAGAATGTTCTTGTATTTGATTTTGACCTGCTGCCATGTCCGTTTTGGCCCGTTCATGTTTAATCTACACACACACACACACACACACACACACACACACACACACACACACACACACACATTTAATGGAGTCACACTGCAAAAAATTACTTGGTATTTTTGTCTTGTTTTCAGTAAAAATATCAAAAAATCTATCATAGCTTTATACAGTGTGATGGAGTTACTTTACACAATTTCACTCATATCTGCAGTGCATTTCAATTAAAAATTTAACCGTTTCATAATTACAGTACAACTGCATTTTTGGAGATGTGAATTAAATATTTGAATTGTAATTGTGATGTTTCAGCGGAGCGGTGACTGTGTAATTGTGCACTACTTACGCATTCAGGCGGTCTGCAATACTTTGCCACGCTTTTTCTCTTTGCTTTATCACTGTGGCGGTGTTGCCTTTCTTCTTAATTATATCGTTTACCTCCTCGTATGCCTCCATGAGGATTTGTGCTTCCGACTGGGAAAAGTACGCGGCTCTAGTTGCCATGGTAAATCAGTTCATCTGTGATCTGTGGCGGGGTCTATTTGAGTGAGCCGTGAGCGCGCACCTATCCAGGATTGGTTTCACCTGGCTTAATGAATCCGTGTCTGCTCATCCTGGCTTGGTCTTTGTGCAACCAATTAAGCCTGGACGCACATGTTTTGGCTTCATTGAGCTCAGCTGAGTCATTTATCCCGGATGTCTTAATTCTACTTTTGTGCAACAGGCCCCAGATGGCTGCCTGATGTCTTCTATCCAAGACAAAACAGATGAAGGTTAACTCAAGTTATGGGAAAACATTTAAAACACACGTAGACATTTTCTTTATTACAGACAGCAGAACAACAGTAATCACATGTAGTTCAGAGAGAAGGTACTAATTCACCAGGTACCTCATGAAGTGTTGTTGCTGTGTCCATGTGAGCAGCGCTTTATAGTGGATTTATGTGTTAATATTTATCCAGGGGAAGGGAGGGCAGAGGGAGAGACAGAGGCTGATGGCCTCAATACCATATTTATCCAGGGAGGGCAGAGGGAGAGACAGAGGCTGATGGCCTCAATACCATATTTATCCAGTGAGGGCAGAGGGAGACAAGTGATGCAATAGCTTTACTGGAAATAGACAGTTGTTATTGACCCTGGTTTGATTCCAGGCTGTATCACAACCGGCCGTGATTGGTAGTCCCATAGGGCGGCGCACAATTGGCCCGGCGTCGTCCAGGTTTGGCCGGGGCAGGCCGTCATTGTAAATAAGAATTTGTTCTTAACTGACTTGCCTAGTTAAATAAAGGATAAATAAATAAATTGACCTGGTCACAGCGTTGCTGTTAATATCTTGCTAATTTCTTTTGATTTATGTTTTGTTGTATTCATATATTATCTCTTTCTGTAACGGTTGTCGTAGGAAGAGGACCAAAACGCAGCGGAAATATCATCTTCTTTTATTAGGTGAAAGACAGAAAACCCAAAACAAAACGTATACAAAAACACAACGACGGCGAACAGTCCTGTAAGGCATAAAGCTATACACGGAACAACCTCCCACAAAGTGACAGGTGAAAACAAGCTACCTAAGTATGACTCCCAATCAGCAACAACGATGTACAGCTGTTCCTGATTGAGAGCCATACCAGGCCAACACAGAAATACACAACCTACAACAGCCCCCTAGAGATACATACACAAGAACATACCCAACACCCCGGAACACATAAATCAAACACCCCTCTTAAATATACCATAAACCCCAAACCACATAAATCAAATACCCTCTCTATATCTACACATACACCAATAAACCAAGAAACACTCTACACAAAATAACCCTCTATATAAACACATACACACAACCATGAAAAACAAATACCCTCTGCTACGTCCTGACCAAACTACAATAACAAATAAGCCCTTTACTGGTCAGGACGTGACACTTTCATACATCGCAAAATATGTAAAGCCTATTGTCTCTGTCAATCCCAGTAGTTATTTTTATGTTTAATATGAAATTGTTAATAAAAAAATGACTGCTTCATGTACCTCCTCCAAGTAAAATGCTATGTCTGCCATTTAGAGAAAAATAATATACAGTACCAGTCAAAAGTTTGGACACACCTACTCATTCAAGGGGTTTTCCTTATTTGTACTATTTTCTACATTGTAGAATAATAGTGAAGACATCACAACTATGAAAGAACACATATGGAATCATGTAATAACCCAAAAAGTGATTTTATATTTGAGATTCTTCAAAGTAGCCAACCTTTGCCTTGATGACAGCTTTGCACATTCTTGGCATTCTCTCAACCAGCTTCACCTGGAATGCTTTTCCAACAGCATTGAAGGAGTTTCCACATATGCTGAGCACTTGTTGGCTGCTTTTCTTGGTAACTACATGATTCCAAATATGTAATTTCATAGTTTGACATCTTCACAATTATTGTACAATGTAGATAATTTTTTAAATATAGACAAACCATTGAATGAGTAGGCGTATCCAAACTTTTGACTGGTACTGTATATATATATATATATATATATATTTTTTTTTAAATATTTTCTAGCTAAAAATGTGGGGTTCAAAACAGGTGGGGCTGTTCGTCTTGGTTTCATCAGACCAGAGAATCTTGTTTCTCATGGTCTGAGAGTCTCTAGGTGCCTTTTGACAAACTCCAAGCGGGCTGTCATGTGCCTTTTACTGAGGAGCGGCTTCCGTCTGGCCACTCTACCATAAAGGCCTAATTGGTGGAGTGCTGCAGAGATGGTTGTCCTTCTGGAAGGTTCTCCCATCTCCACAGCGGAATTCTAGGGCACTGTTAGAGTGAACATTGGGTTCTTGGTCACCTCCCTGACCAAGGCCCTTCTCCCCTGATTTCTCAGTTTGGCCAGGCGGCCAGCTCTAGGAAGAGTCTTGGTGGTTCCAAGATTCTTCAATTTAAGAATGATGGAGGCCACTGTGTTCTTGGGGACCTTCAATGCTGCAGAATTGTTTTGGTACACTTCCCCAGATCTGTACCTCAACACAATCCTCTCGGAGCCCTTCTGGATGGTTCTCCCATCTCCACAGAGGAACTAGAGCTCTGTCAGAGTGACTGTCGGGTAATTGGTCACCTTCCTGTAACGTAACAAAATGTGGAAGAAGTCAAGGGGTCGGAATACCTTCCGAAGGCGCTGTATATATTCATAATCTTCTGAAATTAAAGAGAGCAAATGTCACATGCTTTGTATACATCTTTTCTGTACTCATTCATTCCTGTTTTAATCTGGCTGGATGCCACCAGTTTTGGGGTTTCACAACATGTTGTTTTAACAGTGTGTGTAAATAATTGAATGGCACTATTGCCGGGCATGCTGTGGATTAGATAGATTTTGAAACATTCCATTGGCATCCACCAATGAGGGATTTTATTTATCTGACCTTTTAAAACACATTGTTATGTAAGTAGCCTTGTTTCTGCTTGATGTACTAGACAGGACAGTAGTCTATCTCAGGGCCTTACCCCCAACCCATCTCCTTCACAGGAGGTTGGTGGCACCTTAAATGGGGAGGACGGGCTCGTGGTAATGGCTGGAGCTGAATGACTGGAATGGAATCAAATACATGTTATCCATTTTCTCTGTTCCAGACATTATTATGAGCCGTCCTCCCTTCAGCAGCCTCCACTGATCTCCTTAATGCTGCGTGCCAAGCAGAGATGCATTGGGTCCCATTTATACCTTTTTTGGTATGACTCTGCCGGGAGTCAAACTCCCAACCTTCCAATCTCAGGGTGGACACGAACCATAAAGCCACCGAGTTGTGGACAAGTGATACACTGCATTTAAATAATTGAGGATAATACAAGAATGTTTTACAACTTATTTTCCATGAAGGTCCTCTGTACATACATACATACATACATACATACATACATACATACATACATACATACATACATACATACATACATACATACATACATGAATACATACATACATGAATACATACATGAATACATACATACATACATACATACATACATACATACATACATACATACATACATACATACATACATACATACATACATACATACATACATACATACATACATACATACATACATACATCATTCCAACAGCACCAACAGGAGGAAACAGTACTTGAAACATTAAAGATGGGAGTGAAATATATAGTGCAGCGTGAGAGGTTTATAACATGTTCTCTAAAGGATCTCTGCACTAGCTAACAGGACAGGAACAATGCATTTAGAAAGTATTCCAGACCCCTTGATGTTTTCCACATTTTGTTACGTTACAGACATATTCTAAAAATATATATTTTTTGTCAATCTACACACAATAAACCATAATGACAAAGCAGATTTTTAGAAAATGTTAGCAAATATATATATATATATAAAAAAATTCTATTCATTTTCGTTTAAGGCTGTAATAACATGTGGAAAATAACATGTGGAAAAACTGAAGGGGTCTGAATACTTTCCAAATGCACTGTACTCTGTTTACTTGAGACCCGCCTGCTTCCGCCTTCTACGGAATTAAAACGTCATAATTCAATAAGAAATTCACAATAATTCTAAGGACTGTTTACCAAGTAACATCAAGACACATTGAAAGATCACAAGACAGGATACACAGGACTCAATGCACACAATCACTAACCATTAACCCTGTGCTGCTACCAACATGTTACAGTCACTAACCATTAACCCTGTGTTGTTACCAACATGTTACAGTCACTAACCATTAACCCTGTGTTGTTACCAACATGTTACAGTCACTAACCATTAACCCTGTGTTGTTACCAACATGTTACAGTCACTAACCATTAACCCTGTGTTGCTACCAACATGTTACAGTCACTAACCATTAACCCTGTGTTGATACCAACATGTTACAGTCACTAACCATTAACCCTGTGTTGCTACCAACATGTTACAGTCACTAACCATTAACCCTGTGCTGCTACCAACATGTTACAGTCACTAACCATTAACCCTGTGTTGCTACCAACATGTTACAGTCACTAACCATTAACCCTGTGTTGTTACCAACATGTTACAGTCACTAACCATTAACCCTGTGTTGCTACCAACATGTTACAGTCACTAACCATTAACCCTGTGTTGTTACCAACATGTTACAGTCACTAACCATTAACCCTGTGTTGCTACCAACATGTTACAGTCACTAACCATTAACCCTGTGTTGTTACCAACATGTTACAGTCACTAACCATTAACCCTGTGTTGTTACCAACATGTTACAGTCACTAACCATTAACCCTGTGTTGATACCAACATGTTACAGTCACTAACCATTAACCCTGTGTTGATACCAACATGTTACAGTCACTAACCATTAACCCTGTGTTGCTACCAACATGTTACAGTCACTAACCATTAACCCTGTGTTGTTACCAACATGTTACAGTCACTAACCATTAACCCTGTGTTGTTACCAACATGTTTGTCACTAACCATTAACCCTGTGCTGCTCCCAGCCTGTTACGTTAATAAAGTGTAAGAGGGTTTAGGTAAAGAAATATATATTTGATTTAGAATATGTATTAAAGGTGTTATTGATTTCCTGATATTCCCCCTTCAGTGTGAGAGATACAGTATATTCATTTTGGTGTCTCTCACAATGTGGTCTCACACCAGGGTTGGGAAGTAACAGATTTAATGTAACAGACATTATGTAACAATATTTTAGAAAATGAAGTAATTTTAATCAGCCCAGATTACATAAAACGTTTAAATTCTTAAATACAGAAGTTTACATATCAAGATGTAACCTGCAAGATTGTGCCTCAAACACGGGGAAATGGCAGATCTTTGAAAGCAGTGCTGAGCCACACTGCTGAAACGTCACCTTTCAGTGATTCATTTTCCTTTCTGTTCAAATATATTTAGAAATCTCAACAACTTCTTGGTTGCTTCCACACAAAAGTTTTTAATCCAAAAAAGTCAGACCCCCACTTAAGGACAACTGCATCCTCCCACGTTTCATCAGGATCTTTGTGTTAAAATGACATGTTTGCAGCGGTGACTTTAGCATTTAATCTTGGTGGGGCAAATATATAAAACACTTGAGGATACATGCCAGCAAAGCCAAGACACAACACAACACTAAACAATACATTAATTGCTCTATAACGGTGACAAACGGTTCCCACAAACTGTTAGGGCCTACATAAAGCTGTCCCAACAGCAGAGTCCCAACAACAGTCCCGACACCTTACTTTTATTTATTTAATTTAACCTTTATTTAGCTGGGCAAGTCAGTTAAGAACAAATTCGTATTTACAATGACTGCCTACCAAAAGGCAGAAGGCCTCCTGCAGGAACGGGTGCTGCGATAAAAAATAAATCAAATATAAATTTAGGACAAAACACACATCGTGACAAGAGAGTTACACCACTACATAAAGAGAGACCTAAGACAACAACATAGCAAGGCAGCAACACATGACAACACAGCATGGTAGCAACACAACATGACAACAACATCGTAGCAACACAACATGGTACAAACACTATTGGGCACAGACAACAGCACAAAGGGCAAGAAGGTAGAGACAACAATACATCACACAAAGCAGCCACACCTGTCAGTAAGAGTGTCCATGATTGAGTCTTTGAATGAGGAGATAATACTGTCAGTTTGAGTGTTTGTTGCAGCTCGTTCCAGTCGCTAGCTGCAGCGAACTGAAAAGATGAGCTACACTTGGCTATCAGCAGAGCCTTGTCTGGCAGAGAAACACTTCATTCAGCCTCATTTACTGCCTTTTAAAAAAAACATAGCTGATATGGCTGACTTGCTTAAACAAATGTGATTTGTACAATTGAGATGTACAAACGATGACAGGGCAGATATATCGTTTGGGGAAACAGATTTTTCACCCAATTTCTCCAATTTACCACCTCTAAAATCTAAATAAAACAGTATAAAGAGTTTATATAATGTTTCATTACATACGTATTTAAAGGTTTGTGTCGAATTTGAATAGGGTTTTTAGAGCAGAGCTAATTTTATCTTCACCAGTAAACTGCGGCTGTCACAGTTTTTAGAGTCATGATGGCTCGCAGTGATGACTCGAATAATTAACTATTGATTGAATTAACTATTGATGAACTCACGAGTAATTAACTTTACTCTCACCATTACACTCACCATTGATCATTTCTTATTTTTAATCTGCGAGAGAAGCTCTACCCCTGGGGAAACAGTTTACACCTCGGATGTTGAGGCTAACACAGTCGCTACAGTCCCATTAGTTTTCATTACAGCCTGGATGTTGATGCTAACACAGTCGCTACAGTCCCATTAGTTTTCATTACAGCCTGGATGTTGATGCTAACACAGTCTCTACAGTCCCATTAGTTTTCATTACAGCCTGGATGTTGATGCTAACACAGTCGCTACAGTCCCATTAGTTTCCATTACAGCCTGGATGTTGATGCTAACACAGTCGCTACAGTCCCATTAGTTTCCATTACAGCCTGGATGTTGATGCTAACACAGTCGCTACAGTCCCATTAGTTTCCATTACAGCCTGGATGTTGATGCTAACACAGTCGCTACAGTCCCATTAGTTTTCGTTACAGCCTCGTTTGAATGCCGCGGTTGCTCAAAATGAGAATAATATTTCTCAAATACCAGAGCCTGTGCGTTCAATGAATTGACTTTTATTACAGAGTAATATAAGCTGAGTTGGTTCATGAAGTAACTCACTTTCCAGCCTTGGCACACACTTCTTGCACATTTTTCCTCCTTACGTCACACACAGTAACTCTTCTTTATGTTAATGATTCATCCCCTCTAATATTTAGCCACCGTTATCTTTTTGCCTTGCACTAATTTTAGAATTAATAAATAAAAAAAAATTCAATTCTGAGTTGGATGACCGCTCAAAACGTATTTTGCCAGTAAGAGCAAATTTTTTCCCGAGTTCCCAGTTGTCTTGACCTCACTGAAGTCAGATTTCCCAGTTCTGAATTTCCAGTTGTTTTGAGCGCATCAGAAATCATGCTAGATTGAAAGCATTGCCAATGTTAAATGTTCATTTAAGCTTGGAAAAGAGACCCTTAAAATCAGAATTGGGACCACACACCCACTCCACTGAAAATCAGGCTAGTGATTGCTTTGCAATGCTTGCAGTTAGCCTCTGATTCCTTCCAAGCCACTCATCGTTGAATTTGTGATTTCCAACTTGTTGTGTAATGTTTATGTCAAATGGCCGATGAGCACCGATACATTATTTCTCTTCATATGACAAGGATTAAAAAGGATTTGCCAGGAGATTGTCAACTTGATTCATGATGATGACTGCTAGCTAAGATTCAGTCCAATCAAAGCTACTGTCGATTTAACGTGATTTGACGTAATTGTATCTGTGGCCAATGACCTTGAGCCTTCTTGAATGGGCACTTATAGTGTAACTCTATGGCAGCACCCAAGGGGCTTGAATTTTCTAGCTCTGTGACACGTATTAATGCTAAAATAACATGCTAAACAGGTGGGGGACCTGAATGACGGGTCGCCACCACTGACTGTAACATAGAACCATAGCTGATACACCACACTGACTGTAACATAGAACCATAGCTGATACACCACACTGACTGTAACATAGAACCATAGCTGATACACCACACTGACTGTAAAATAGAACCATTGCTGATACACCACACTGACTGTAACATAGAACCATTGCTGATACACCACCACTGACTGTAACATAGAACCATTGCTGATACACCACACTGACTGTAACATAGAACCATTGCTGATACACCACCACTGACTGTAACATAGAACCATTGCTGATACACCACACTGACTGTAACATAGAACCATTGCTGATACACCACTCTGACTCCTCAGATCCGGCTGCACATCGGTATTGGACTGAAAGACAGAGCCATAAGTCGTTGGACACCCCTGACAGAGCAAAGGAACGGGACATAAAAAAGAGAAGGCGGCGTCGCCTTAGAGACAGGTTTGTTTCTAAATTTAAACCAATCCATACATATTAAATACATTACTGAGTTTTGAAAAGTTGAGACTGAGTTGAGAAAAGTGAGATTTTAGTGTGTAGTTTTTTAGTTTTGAGATTCCAGTGTTCAAGTCCATTTGTTTATTGGGCAGAATAACTTAGTCTCCTGTAATTTCACAGGCTTTGGTCAGTTGGTCAAAATAACTCTTCTGATGTGGAGACAGAGCCAGATAATTATTTATAAATAACCTCCCAACCCTGGCGCTCCCCTCATTGTTGAGGACCTGATTGTATCAGCAGACCAGGGGAAGAAGGGGCAAGTGCTCTTATGAGGAGAAAAACTGGAGCAACTGTCCATGTCCACCGCAGCCCTACCCAGAACATCTGTTCAATAGACCACAGACAATCACCTGCACCTTAGAGACTGTGTTCACTGACTCTTCACACTTGCTTCTCAAGAGACTTTCTGCACCGACTCCAACTCAACCACTCTTACAGAGCCTTCAGAAAGTATTCACACCCCTTGATTTATTCCCCATTTTGTTGTTACAGCTTGAATTCTAAATATATTACATATTCATTTTTTCACCCATCTACACACAATACCCCATAATGACAAGGTGAAAACCTGGTTTTAGAAATGTTTGCTAATTTCTTCCAAATGAATTACATAAATATCTAATTTACTTAAGTATTCACACCCCTGATAAAGGGATGGGGGGGGGGGGGGGGGGCTGTGCCCTATGTACCTGTGGCAATATGAGAGGATTTGATTGGTGTAAACAGTCTGGTAATGGCTCCACCTTGCCTTCTGATAGGCTAGGTAGAAGTTTCACCATGTTGTTTACTGTTTATCAGTTTAGTCATGAGGGATGATTTGGGATTGGCTCAGTGTCTCTGAGGACTCCTGTTGTAGCAGCAGAGGGCACTGCCACGCCATATTAATACAAACTGTTACCTTGTCCAGGAGCTCTCTATCAGGGCTGGGCAAAGGAGGGAGAAAATCTGGTACCACAAAATGTGCACATCTCCCCAAATCCATGAGCAAAAACATTGTTTGTCCCAAACCTTTTGCTGTTCTTTAGAAGTTTCATTTGATAATAAGATATTGTAAGAGAAAAGATAAATATATAATTTAATGTCTGAACCTGAGCCAACATTCAACTCAAACTTTGACATATTAGCAACTAAACCTCCATTGGCATCTTTAAATGTGGGTTGATTGTTAGCCTTTTGATAATAGGAGTCTTTTTACAGAACATTTGTAATGGATGTGGACTGTTTCCAGGCAGTGAGATCATATTCATGAGTGATACAAAAATTGATTGGACAGATTCATTGGACTGCAGAGCCGGAGAGGGCCAGTGGCTAGAGGGGCCTCTTGCACGATTTCCTGTCTATTGGCGCTTCCTATCTTTAATCAAACACAGGAAGTGGTCTCTGCAGCCACATTTATCTACGCACCATAGGAAGTAAAGAACAATTCACTGACCCCATCCAAGAATACTCCAATGTTAGTAGATATCCACTGGGCACAACACGTCAATTCATTGTGGAAATGTGGGTAATATTTGGTTGAGAAGTTGATCAATGAGATTAACTTCAATTAACCGACTCAAGACAGCCATTTTAATTTTGGTAATATCCCGTTTGAGAACTATACTCTACTAATAATCAACAACATTTAAATATTAGAGTGAGATTGAGGACACATTGTGAACTGATTTCACCAAAACGCACCATGAAATCAACAGGGATTATCACCAATCCATGAATTCAACAGGGATTATCACCAATCCATGAATTCAACAGGGATTATCACCAATCCATGAATTCAACAGGGATTATCACCAATCCATGAATTCAACAGGGATTATCACCAATCCATGAATTCAACAGGGATTATCACCAATCCATGAATTCAACAGGGATTATCACCAATCCATGAATTTAACAGGGATTATCACCAATCCATGAACTCAACAGGGATTATCACCAATCCATAAATTCAACAGGGATTATCACCAATCCTTGAATTCAACAGGGATTATCACCAATCCATGAATTCAACAGGGATTATCACCCATCCATGAATTCAACAGGGATTATCACCAATCCATGAACTCAACAGGGATTATCACCAATCCATAAATTCAACAGGGATTATCATCAATCCATGAATTCAACAGGGATTATCACCAATCCATGAATTCAACAGGGATTATCACCAATCCATGAATTCAACAGGGATTATCACCAATCCATGAATTCAACAGGGATTATCATCAATCCATGAATTCAACAGGGATTGTCAGCAATCCATGAATTCAACAGAGTTTATCACCAATCCATGAATTCAACAGGGATTATCACCAATCCATGAATTCAACAGGGATTTTAACCAATCCATGAAGTGTGTTGATTGTATGTTTAGAAGTAGTTTTGTAATGTAGGCTTCTTTACATAAAATAAGGATAATGACCTGAGCTAAGATTAGAAAAACAAACTACTCTACAGTGGCTAGAAAAAGTATGTGAACCCTTTGGAAATAGCTGGATTTCTGCATTAATTAGTAATAACATTTGATCTGATCTGCATCTAGGTCACAACAATAGACAAACACAATCTGATTAAACTAATAACACACAAACAATTAAACGTTTTCATGTCTTTATTGAACACACCGTGTAAACATTCACAGTGCAGGGTGGAAAAAGTAACACATAAACGTGTTTAGCAGTTGTTATTACGGGTGTAGTGAAATGCTTGTGTTTCCAGCTCCGACAGGGCAGTAATATCTAACAGTAATATCTAACAATTTTACAACATATACCCAATACACACAAATCCAGTAAAGGAATGGTATTAGAATATATAAATATATGGACGAGCAATGTCAGAGCGGCATAGACTAAGATAAAGCAGAATAGAATAGAATACAGTATATACATATGAGATGAGTAATGCAACAAATGCAAACCTTATTAAAGTGACTAGTTTTCCATTTATTAAAGTGGCCAGTGATTTCAAGTCTATGTATATAGGCAGCAGCCTCTAATGTGCTAGTGATGGCTATTTAACAGTCTGAGGGCCTTGAGATAGAAGCTGTTTTACTGACCTTATTGTCCCCATGAGGAAATTTGGTTGCAGTGTCATGTACACGTTGAAAGTGGTGTTTAAATACAAAACTAATTGACAATACAACTTTCCTAACAGTTACATACCAATAAAAAGAGACTAGTTTTTCCAGTCTCTCAGTCCCAGCTTTGACGGGCATGTACTGACCTCGCCTTCTGGATGATAGCGGAGTTTCTGAGGGTCAAGAAACACGAGCAAAGGACATTAAACCGGTGGAACTCTGGATGAGTAAAAGACTGAGATTTTTGGTTCCAACCGCTGTGTCTTTGTGAGACACAGAGAAGGTGAACAGATAATCTCTGCATGAGTGGTTCCCACCGTGAAGCATGGAGGACGAGGTGTGATGGTGTGGGGGTGCTTTGCTGGTGACACTGTCTGTGATTTTATTTAGAATTCAAGGGACACTTAACCAGCATGGTTACCACAGCAATCTGCAGTGATAAGCCATGCCATCTGGTTTGAGCTTAGTGGGAATATCATTTGTTTTTCAACAGGACAATGACCCAACACAACTCAAGGCTGTGTAAGGGCTTTTTTTGGGGACCAAGAAGGAGAGTGATGGAGTGCTGCATCAGATGACCTGGCCTCCACAATCACCCAACCTCAACCCAATTGAGGAAAAGCAGCCAACAAGTGCGCAGCATATGAAGGAACTCCTTCAAGAGTACTGGAAAAGCATTCCAGGTGAAGATGGTTGAGAGAATGCCAAGAGTGTGCAAAGCTGTTATCAAGGCAAAGAGTGGCTACTTTGAACAATCTAAAATATAAATTTTTATATTATTATATAAAAAATGTTAAAACAGTCTCCTCCTGCTTGCCTCTCAGAGCTCTGTTAATTAAAACAGTCTCCTCCTGCTGGTCTCTCAGAGCTCTGTTAAAACAGTCTCCTCCTGCTGGTCTCTCAGAGCTCTGTTAAAACAGTCTCTTCCTGCTGGTCTCTCAGAGCTCTGTTAAAACAGTCTCCTCCTGCTGGTCTCTCAGAGCTCTGTTAAAACAGTCTCCTCCAGTCGCACACCAGATAAACGTGCACATGCACTTACAATAAACAATTCCGGACAAAGACATGGGGGGGGAACAGAGGGTCAAATAAACAACATGTAATGATGGAATTGAAACCAGGTGTATGGGAAGACAATACAAAACCAATGGAAAATGAAAAGTGGATTGATGATGGCTAGAAGACCGGCGACGCAGACCGCCGAACACCGCCCGAACAAGGTAACACTTTCGGAATAGAATCCCCCCAGTAGGTGATGAACCCTCTCATCAACCACCTCTGAAGGTTATGTCTGTGTTTTGCTACTGAGAGAGAGTTTTACCCTGAGAAATTACTCCACCCTAAAGGCCACCTCTAGCATGGTCAGCACCACACTGCTACTGAACAGCCTCTGTGTGTGTGTGTGTGTGTGTGTGTGTGTGTGTGTTTGAGAGAGAGAGAGAGAGAGAGAGAGAGAGAGAGAGAGAGAGAGAGAGAGAGAGAGAGAGAGAGAGAGAGAGAGAGAGAGAGAGAGAAAGAGATTCCCCTTTGCCTGTATGCAATTTTAAAAAAACAGGCGTTAGATGAAAGATAAATTCACAGTGTCTTTCCCAGGACACACTGAAGAACGTGCTGTCAGTAGGATTCCCCAGATCATCTCACGCTGTGTAAGCTGAAAGGTAAACAGCCAAACCTTGGAGACAGAAGACAAGACATCTCATCCTCTCCTCCTTCTCTTCTCTGTCCCTTTCTTCCCCTCCTCTCTGTGAACGGTGCTGGTGAATGTTCATGGATCTTTTGTATGATCTCTTAAACACTATTTTAGGACCACACAGCAAAAAGTCCAGTGTTGAATTAACTCCCACAGAGTTGATTTCAACACTTTTTGAGGGTTTATATAGGTCCACACTCTCCAGAGTTAAATTAACACTTTCAAAATAGTTAAACATTTAACACTCTGCCAGAGTTCCTTCTTTAACTCGCAAAGAGTTAAAGTAACACTGCTCCGAGTTAATTTTTATTAACTATTTGGGTAGTGTTAATTTCACTCCCTAAAGTGTCAATTATCTACACTGAAAAAATGTTAAAATGAATTGTTAATTTATTCAATATTATTTAATTAAATATATACTTATAATAATGAATCACAATAAACAATCATTGTCAAAAACATTTATTTGTGCCTTCTCCCTTGCAGTCAGTTGAATTAAAACATTGTGAATGAAGGTATAATGTACATACTTTCATCTGAAACATTGTATGAGCTTTGAATATCAAACGGTTTATGTAATTTAAGCTCAGACATTTTTAGTAGACATCTTTCCACACTTCGTAATACTCTGAATGCATGATGATGGTCATCAAAATTCTCTGTAAATAGCTTGTTTGTCAAAAAAAAAAAGATCTTCAACCAAAAGTACATCACTTAAAAGACTGGCATGTCTTCTTCCACTGCACTGCAAATAACTAGTCCAGCTTTATATTCTACACCATCAACTTTAACCCAACTAGTTGAGAAAACATCTTTTGACAAGATCGTTTCAAGCATTTCATTGTTGACGACATTCTCATCTCTGAAGAGAAAAGATTTAATTGGCCCATACTCATTTTGTTTGAGGGTGAAGGTTTCCCAGTGATAAGCAATGGCCATCTGATGCTTTTTAGCAAGCGATTTGGTTATGTTTTTGAAATTTTTAAAACAATCTTTAAACAGCTTGTGTTTGGCCTCAAACCTCATACACCACGTATATAATAAGGGGCCAATTTTCCTTATAGAAGATGGGTAATGGATCATAAAATGATGCTTAGGTATCAAGTTTCTATGTGGATACAAGTGCTTAAATAGTTTGTGGTGGTCAACAATCAAATGCTTTAAATATATTGTCATACCTAGAGTGAGAGAAGGTGAAAAAACTATGTTCATTATTTGAAGTAACAACAGTAACAAATTCCAGTTTTTGTTTCCTGCAGGAATAATGTCAAACAGTGGGATGTTTTTCACAAGACAATGTCTGAATAGAATTCAAACCAATGCCATTGCCAAAACTCTCCAAAATAATCTTTGTAGGAAGATTTTTTCATTCTAAAAATCCATAATCAAAACAATAAATCCTGGAAAGCAAGTCCTGTTCTGACATAGTGTTGCGTGAGATATCCAAAAAGCAATTTGATCTCATACTGAACCACACCCTCAAGAAGATCATGCATGATATCAAATGAATAGTTATTACAAACATGGAAATACTTCAATGAATTAAACGGTTTGCCTTAAATGGGATGAGACGCTTATCCATTGTGATGTAGAAGCTCTCAATCTTGCTCTTCTGACGCCCAACAGCGAGGAGGTAAGGCTGCCGATCCTGCTGGTTGCGGAGATGCTCCTCCAAACTGCAGCATGACTAGGGTTGAGATCAGAAAACTGAAAATTAGACAAGAATAATGTGCAGCCAGAGAAAACTACATTATAGAAGTGATTATTCAAACAGCTTTCATTGGCTAGTGCAAGATGGGAATGAAGACAATTACAATTCCATCCACTTTTTAACAACCCTCATTTACATATGTGGCTAAGAAGGTGACGTGACAAATTATTATAATCACGTTAATAATATAATTACTTTATGAAAGACAACAAGTCTCAACTGCATCACATGCACTAATTTTTTGGAGACTTCAGTCCCCCTGGAGGTGGTGGAAGGAGATGTAACAGCAACAACAGGGAAGCCATTTCTTGGTCGTAGGCTGAGGACAAAGAGTCACAAGAATTAACTGAAAACTCTTCAAATGTAATACTTTTAAAGTTTGAATGAGAACAGGGAGGCATTATGAGAACGTTTTAAACAGTCATCCATCTATTAGTCACATTTATCCCAAAAATCAGATCAACGTTCAGAGATACACAGAATAAACAAATGAAATATTATTGCAGTTATAATTTAACTGCAATTAAAGCAAATGTATTAAAATAAAAAAAAAACTCACTTGTTGGCTCATCAAGATCACTTCCTGGGGGACTTTCTGCTGACTGCACCAAGCGACGCAACTCTGGTGTTGAGGTGAGCCTCTTTTATGACATTTGGCTTGAAGAACAAATCCCATTTCTGAAGAAGCCTGGAGGATGTGTCGCCATCAAATAGGAGAGTGAAGTCTTGGTCCACCTTTAAGAAAGAAGATATTCATCTACTACTACTTCAGGAAATACTTTCAAATTTCAAGCCATTCTAAACATCTCATCCCAAACTTACCAATCCTTTTGTATCCAGGAATCTTGGGAAGCTGGAGAGGATATCAACCCTTCTGCCTGGGTCATTAACGAGCTTCTGACGGTGCTGAAAGGTCTCTCTCATCTTCTGGAAAAATCAGGGAATTGTCTGTGGTATGGTTGAGCAAAGACATGGCCTCTTGGCAAGCATCACCATCAAGCTGCCTTTCAACATTAACAGTCCTTTGGAAATTTGGGCCCCCTGGAGAAAAGTCAATTGGGCTATTTGGTAGCAGTGCAGATCCTCGACGAATCTTCCTCTGGACTGTTTTCAGACGCCAGAAATGTATCCTGTGCTGCTTGCAGCATCATAGAAGTGTTCCTGAAATGGAAAAAAAGAAAATAAATGCGTTGTCATACCAGGCTCATGAGAAATCTCACGGAATTCAAATATCAATGTCATCCACACAGTTTTGTGTCACAACATGACATGAAAGAGTTAACAATAATAATGCCTATTACATAGCCCTTCTTGGAGTATGGATCCTTGAGGGAAGGGAACAACATCACTATCCCACGCGCATAATCTTCTCTGATTGCTTTAGTGGGGCGGTGCCTGAGAGGAGATATTAAATTAGTACATTTATGCAATGGCCATGCAGTTATCTGGTACAAATAAAAACAATGTGAAACAAACATACCCATGATTGTCAATCATGTAAGCCACCAGGATGTTAACCATTTTTCTTCTTGCAGCATCTGTTAGGGTTTCTGTTGTTTGGTACTCCTGTAGTACTTCTTCACCCCCAGACTTGCCTCTTAGCACAGCTTCAATCAACTAATACAAAACAAAAACATTACAATACAAAACATGGTGATAAATAGCTTTTCTAGAGACTCAGAGTGAAAAAATGTGAAAGCATTAAGAAACCTGTTCAGCAGACACAGCATCATGTGTATCCTCAATTCTTTGTCTCTTGCTAGGGACATCATCTAGGATTATAGTTGATGCACTTGAGCTGAAGCTTGAGTCAGACGTCTCAGAAGCAGAAGACAAGGAGAAATCAGAGAATTCTAAAGGAATAGAAAAAATGCAAATAATTATATTATGTAAGGTGTAAAGTTCTTTATTATACCTGCCTTGATATCTCACCCTGATCTGAGAATAGTGTCAGCACCACATTGCCTTGTCCAACGAGGTCGCTGAATATTTCTGCATCAACTTCTGTCCCTGTTGCATCCTTGTATATAACTTTTGCATCAGGTGGCAGGCAAAATCTCTCAATGACTGGAAAAGATAGTAAGGTCAAACTGAATGTGCCTTTGAAGTCAGCACTGTTTCTTGCCTCACAGCCAATAACTCTTCACGTTGAATACACACTGTATAACCCTTAAATAGACCTAGAGCATTTTCCCTCACATAACCCATTCCCTCTTACAGTTTTTCTCAATTGCTAAAACACAATTTCTGAAACCTTGCTTCATTTCCTGAAAACATTAAACACAAAACCTCATCTTCAAGCACTATTTACATAACCTCTGACTCCTCTAGCAAAATGAAACATTCGCCTCAAAACAGTTTTACCTGTGTTCAAAATCAAACACTGCTCTCAAATCATAAACAAAGTGATCAAAATGGTATACACTCTCAAGCAGTCAGTAAACAATACATCGAAAAATAGAAAACACATTGTTCAAAACATACAATTCTCAGGGAGAAGTACATTTTTAATCGAAAAAAGATTCATATTTTTCCTTCATTGTCTTTTGATGAACGAAAACACGTTCTATCATAGTAGCTCAAAATGGATCAGAAATTACTACTCTGCTTTGCTCTTTGCAATTTTGTTTTTTGTTCTTCCTCCTCCTTGTACCCCTATTTTTACAGTACTGTACCCTGCATCTCACAAACTTGTCCTTTATCTCTGTGATACTGTAATTCTTGTTCTTTGTTGATATGAACCTGCAACCAGTCAAAATCTATTAAGCAGTCAGTACTATTAATAAATGGAAAGCACAATGTTCAGGGCCATACAATTTGTCCATTGTACAGTATACAGCCTACAATGCACTGTACTACAGTATACAATACTAAAAGGGACAAAAATCAAAGGAGTAAACATGTGATCAATGTGCTTCTTCTTGTCTTTGGGCTGGGTCAGGCCAGAGCACTTCGTCCACATCACAAGCAATATTGTCTCGCCTGAGGCAACAGGGGAAGAAGCCTCTTGTGTGCCGTATCCAGCCCTGACATGATTCCTCACCTATATCACCACAGGATAAATCCATGGCTTGCAGCAGATTTACTCTGGTGTAGGGTTGTCTATCATACACTTTCCATCTCCAAGAGGAGAAAAACTCCTCAATCGGATTCAGGAAAGGCGCGTATGGAGGGAGGTACAAGTTCATAAACTGCCCATTGATGTTAAACCATTCCCTTACCTGAGCAGCTCGGTGGAAACTGACATTGTCTCACACTATCACATAGGTGGGAATGGGATTCTCATTTAGCTCTTGACCCTGCTGCTCTTGAACCTGCTGCTCAAATAAAATATCTCTTAGATTGGCAATAAATCTTAGAAGGTGCTGGGTGATATATGGCCCGAGTGTAACATGGTGATGTAGAACACCATGGTTGCTGATAGCAGCACAGATTGTGACATTGCCACCTCATTGACCAGGGACTTCAACAATGGCCCGCTGTCCAATCGTGTTTCGGCCTCTCCTTCTCCTCTTTGTTAGATTGAAGCCTGCTTCATCGACAAAGATGAACTCATGGGGTCTGTCCAAGGATTCCAAGTCAAATATTGTCTGTGTAGAAATACAATATACTGTACGTAGGATTTTGTAAGTCGTACAGAGACAGTGCTATACTGTAGAGTACAATTAGGCATACTGTATGCACTTCTGATTCGCATACATTGTATGTACTGAAGAGTAATGTCATTCACATAGTATGTGTTAGTACTGTAGACAATCTGGATTACAGTACATGTTTCTGAATGTACACTTACTTGCACATACTGAGCTCACAGTTCTTTCACCCTTGGTGAGTTGCGCTCAAAAGGTACTCTGTGTACTTGTTTCATTCGCATCCTGTTACGATGGAGAACACGGTCAATTGTGGAAATGCTCACACTGTCGATCCCCTGGAAGTGTGTGTTGTCTTGTATCAGTCGTTCCTGCATTTCTCTGAGTCGTATTGCATTATCTTGAAGGACCATGCCAACTATAACGGCCTCTTGCTCCCGAGTGAATATAGCTGTCCTTCCACCTGCATGTGGCAGCCTTGCAATTCTACAAAAAGTAGTTGTGCAGTTACAAAACATATTCATTCAGTACAATACACACAGTGATTAACTTTATAAATGTCTATTGAAACAGCTGCATATAGTGTAGTACAGTAAATTTGCAATTACAAAACTACAGTAGTATACTGTCCCTGTTCTCTTCTCTGAGTGTCCTTACTATGGTGGACACAGAAAATCGGCTCAAATTGGGTTGCACTCTAAGTCCTGCTTCCCTCATTGTCAGTCCATGGACAAGAACATGGTGTATAACTGTTGCCCGAATTTCATCAGATATTTCCACTCTTTGTCTTCCTCTTCCTCTTCGTCCTCATCTTCCTGTTTCTTGCCCTCCTCCTCCTCCTCTTCCTCCTCGTCGCCCACCTCGCATACGCACTCGTCCTCGTCCTCTCACATTGTTTCTTCTATCCATTCTCAGACTTTCTCCTTCCCACCTTCAACAACCTGTTGTAACGTTCGTCGTTATAGAGGGACCAAGGCGCAGCGGAGGTTTGGTTCATCATCATTTTTATTAGAATGGTGAACCAGCAAAACAATAAACGATACCACGAACGAACAGCTTCACAGGCTACGAATAGCAAAGCAAATACAATTCCCCACGAACAGCGTGGGGGAAAATGAACTTAAATGAGATCCCAATCAGAGACAACTAGCGACAGCTGTCTCTGATTGGGAAGACAGAAACCAACATAGAAATACTCCCCAATAGAGCCAACACAAGGCTCCAACGCAAAACAGAAAACAAACACAGGAAAACCACCCAACATAAACCACCCTGACCCAAAACACCCGAGTTCACCCGGTCAGGGCGTGACAGTACCCCCCCCTCAACGGTGCGTACTCCCGGCGCACCAAACTTAAGTCTATTAGGGGGGGGAATCCGGGTGGGCGCCTCACCCTCGGTGGAGGCTCTGGCCCCGGGCGTGTTCTCCCCCCCGCCTCCACCTTAGCCCTACCCCTCTGGCCCGGACTGGACCACTGTGGAGCGGCATGCCCAGGCTCTGGAGCGGAGCCGTCGCCCGGAACAGGATTGGGCACCGGTGGACCGGACCCGGGCCGTGCCGGACTGGGAACACGCACCACTGGTTTGGTGCGGGCAGCAGGGACGGGCCGGACAGGACTGGGGACACGCACCACTGACTTGGTGCGGGGAGCAGGGACGGGCCGGACAGGACTGGGGACACGCACCACTAACCTGGTGCGGGGAGCAGGAACGGGCCGGACAGGACTGGGAACACGCACCTCTGACTTGGTGCGGGGAGCAGGAACGGGCCGGACAGGACTGGGGACACGCACCACTAACCTGGTGCGGGGAGCAGGGACGGGCCGGACAGGACTGGGGACACGCACCACTAACCTGGTGCGGGGAGCAGGAACGGGCCGGACAGGACTGGGGACACGCACCACTAACCTGGTGCGGGGAGCAGGGACGGGCCGGACAGGACTGGGGACACGCACCACTAACCTGGTGCGGGGAGCAGGGACGGGCCGGACAGGACTGGGGACACGCACCACTGACTTGGTGCGGGGAGCAGGGACGGGCCGGACAGGACTGGGGACATGCACCACTAACCTGGTGCGGGGAGCAGGGACGGGCCAGACAGGACTGTGAACACGTACTGGTGCCCTGAAGCGTGGAGCCGGTTTAGCCACTCGTCCTGGCTGGATGCCCATCCTAGCACGGCATGTGCTGGGCATGTCCACCGGACGTACCGGGCTGTGCGGGCGCACTGGCAACACATCGCGCAACTCCGCTTCCCGTGGCCTGGAGCGGGGAGCAGGGACGGGCCGGACAGGACTGTGGACACGCACCGTGGGCTTGGTGCGGGGAGCAGGGACGGGCCAGACAGGACTGTGAACACGTATAGGTGACCTGTAGCGTGGAGCTGGTTTAGCCACTCGTCCCGGCTGGATTCCCATCTTAGCACGGCATGTGCTGGGTCTGTCCACCGGACGCACTGGGCTGTGCGGGCGCACTGGCGACACAGCGCGCAACTCCGCATACCAGGGCTCCTCCTCCAGATCTTCCCTCTGCAGGTCCTCCATCAACTGCCTCATCCTCGTCTCTTCCTCCGCCGTCATCCCCCACGAGAGCAGTGGTCTGGGCTCTTCCTCTGCCCTACCGGACCACCCCATTAGCCCCCCCCCCAAATTTTCTTGGGGCTGTTTTCCGGGCCTCCTCGACCGCCGCCTGCGACTCCGTCTACCGGCTGGCTTTTCCTCCTCGACCTGGGAGTCCGTCCGCCAGGGTCCTTTCCCCGACATGATCTCCTCCCAGGTCCAGAACTCCTTTCCCTCGCGAGCCCATCTCTCGCGCTCCTTTTCCTCCCGCTGCTTGGTCCTGGTTCGGTGGGGAATTCTGTAACGTTCGTCGTTATAGAGGGACCAAGGCGCAGCGGAGGTTTGGTTCATCATCATTTTTATTAGAACGGTGAACCAGCAAAACAATAAACGATACCACGAACGAACAGCTTCACAGGCTACGAATAGCAAAGCAAATACAATTCCCCACGAACAGCGTGGGGGAAAATGAACTTAAATGAGATCCCAATCAGAGACAACTAGCGACAGCTGTCTCTGATTGGGAAGACAGAAACCAACATAGAAATACTCCCCAATAGAGCCAACACAAGGCTCCAACGCAAAACAGAAAACAAACACAGGAAAACCACCCAACATAAACCACCCTGACCCAAAACACCCGAGTTCACCCGGTCAGGGCGTGACACCTGTTTGCTCTCTGAATTGGCTTATATTGGTTGTGTCACATCATTTGAAACAGGTTAAATCAATTTTGAGTGGTTGTGTTCAGTCAATGACATGAGTTCTCTATTTGTATTTGATTGTTGCCACTTGTGTTTACCAGTATGGATGACATGTGCATTAGAGTGCAGAATGTGTTTTGAGAATGAGAATGTGTTTAGAGTTTTGCTGAAAAGTCTAAGTGAGATCTGCAAATGGTGTTTTACCATGTGAAATGGTTTAAGGTATTGACAACAGACTGCATAATTAGCTAAATGAGTCCAGGCAACTGAGAACTTTGTTCAGCCAATGGGTTTTAGTGTTTTAGCAATTGAGAAAAACTGTAAGTCCAAATTGATGATTGGCTTTTTTTCGTGACTGTTTTGGTGTATATTAATACTTTACACTCTATGAAGCACACATTACATAACTGAAAATGATTAGAAATTTAACCCCATTTACCGTATAAAAGAGTCTGATAAAGGCATGTAAAGAAAATCAGAATCGACAACATTAAGGAGCTTGCACAACGAGTTTTTAAAGCCATGCTAACCGTTTTCATGGAATTGCATAAAGTCAAACCGTCCTTCATCCTCATCCAGCTTCACATATTTCTGCTGTTGGCTGTACTTCACCTGGACCAGCATTTTGACTGAGACATGCAAGGAAGTTTGACAAAGTAAATAAACATTTAAAGGAAGAACGATAAAGATTAAAGCTAAGTCGACAGTGTTACACCATTTTTGGTGACCCATCAGATTCTGTGACCTGCACTGTTGGAAAAAGTACTAATTTTCAGAAAATCGCGCTGTGACTGAGATATTAAAATGCTGCTTATGCATTGACTCATCAGTATTTAATGAAGCACTTAAATGTTTAATAAATGTTTAATATCAGTCACAGCCCGATTTTCTGCTAATTTTGTACTTTAGCTTTAACTTAGTAATTTCAGTACAATTAACTGGTGAAGGGGGGGGAAAGACGTTAGCTCCTGCCTCAAACAAGATTTTATACAGTAAAAAAACATAACGCTTTGTTTTTCCTTTCAATAAATCATCATTGATAAAGTTGGAGACGGTTTAAGTAACAAACTGTTAGCTAGCTTACCATACACTTCTAGCTAGCTAATCACCAGGACAAATTTGCTGCTCAGACCTGGCAACAAACACGGTTTTGTTAGGCATATATTCTCTGTAGATGTTTCATTGTTCATACTGAAATTCTCAGCATCAATTTATAATTGTTTCAGTAAGTTTGAGTTAATTGCACTTACCGTGTAGTACTGCATGGGAGGGAGAAAATGGCGCCGACTTGTCTCCTCTGTCTCCAACCGACGAAGTGAAATGCATGGGCGGAGCTTAATTACATCTCTGCGGAGTTGGGTTAACACTGACCGGATCAACTCTGTCAAATAACTCCAACACTGAACACCATTTAAATCAGAATGTGTTAAAATTACACTCTGGGAGTGAAAATCAACTCGGAAATGTTTAACCCTGAAATTTCAAAACTCCAATTTTTGCTGTGCAGATGTTAGAACTGTGGCTTTCCTGGATATGGACACTATATTGTGATCACTGCATCCAATGGGTGTGGATACAGCTTTAGAACAATGTTCTACAGTATTAGTAAAAATGTGATCGATACATGTGGATTATCTTGTTCCTGTAGTGTTTGTAAACACCCTGGTAGGTTGATTAATAACCTGAACCAGATTACAGGCACTGGCTTCAGTGAGAAGCTTCCTCTTGAGTGGACAGCTTGATGAAAACCAGTCAATATTCAAGTCCCCAAGAAAGTAGACCTCTCTGTTTACATCACATACAGTATCAAGCATTTCACACACATTATTTAGATACTGACTGTTAGCACTTGGTGGCCTATAGCAACACCCCAAAACAATAGGCTTTAGATGTGCCAAGTGAACCTGCAACCACAACACTTCAGAAAAAGATATATTTACTAGGCAATTCAGTTAAGAACCAATTCTTATTTACAACAACAACCTTCCCCAGCCAACTGTGTATCACCCTATGGGACTGTCAATCACAGCCAGATGTGATGCAGTCTGGATTTGAACCAGGATGTAATGATGCCTCACTGAGATGAAGTGCTTTAGACCACTGCACCACTCGGGAGCACAGATGACTTACGAGTGATTTATGTACCCCCTTCAAGTAAAGAGTTAACGAAATGAGATGCTATGTTGGCCATTAAGGAAGTTAACAAACAAAACATGATCTTCTGAAAATTAAATAAAGCAGACGTCACACATTTTGACAGATTGATATTTTTTGTCCAGCTCTCGTCTCCCTCATCATCAACTTGTCTTCCAGAAGGTGAACTCCTGCTACCAGTTTCTCTATAGAACAACGTGTGAGATGATTAGTGAAGTCAGGTGTGGTGCTTGGTTGGAACTAAACCCTGCAATACCTATTCACTCCAGGACAAGGGTTAAAAGTCCCTGAACTGACAGAATGTGATCTTATATAACGATATAGAGTCTGTAGACAGTCTGTAGATACAGAATCAACCATATAAATATAGTTAGGAAAATATGAATAGTTATAAGGACTATATATTACACAGCTACATGTGTGTTGATATCTCCTTCAGTTATTGTCATAATGTCATAATGCATCGCAGAAGATAGAGTAGTAGTGACAGAGTGTATTACCCCTGTGCATAGTGCAATAAATATGCTGATAGAATTTAGGTAGCCTTGTTCTCAAATTTGCTTTGTTAAAATCCCCAGCTACAATAAATGCAGCCTCAGGATATTTGGTTTCCAGTTTACATCGTGTCCAGTGAAGTTCCTTAAGGGCCGTCTTGGTGTCTGCTTGAGGGGGAATGTTCACCGCTGAGACGATGACAGACCAGAATTCTCTTGGTAAAACCTAATTCATGTTTATTATGGTGTGTGTTTGTTTCCGTGGGTCCAAATCTTAACTCTATCAGTCTCACCATATTTAAAGTGTTTTCAACAACATTTAGATGACTGTTTATAGTCTTCTACGTTCAACCTTTTTGTTCTCAGAAGATGCAGGGAAACAGGAAGGCCATTGTCTTTCTGTAATGCAGTGTTTATGTCAGTGGAATAAAACCTAATAAAGACAGAAATACCAACAACAGTAATGATGGAGACAGTAGTGTTGCTGCTATGGTGAACTTTAATGAACTGTGTAGAGAGAGAGATGGACAGAGAGAGAGAGATGGACAGAGAGAGAGAGATGGACAGAGAGAGAGATGGACAGAGAGAGAGATGGACAGAGAGATAGGGATGGACAGAGAGAGAGATGGACAGAGAGAGAGGGGTGGACAGAGAGAGAGGGGTGGACAGAGAGAGAGAGATGGACAGAGAGAGAGATGGACAGAGAGAGATAGATGGACAGAGAGAGAGAAAGAAAATATACAGTTTTATATTTCCCACATCCAGACAGTGTACACTATTAGTATCCATCCAGACAGTGTACACTATTAGTGTCCATCAGACATTGATCAGTATTAGGGACACAATGGTAACATCTGTTGACCCATTTATTTTTTTCTTTGAAGCTGACACAACGATATACAGGGATGTGTCTATCTATTCTACTGAACGACTCCAACACCTCCTGCCAAGGGGGGTTGGTCACCTCAAGATGGTTCCTTGAAGGGTCCCAAACCGAGGAGAAGACAAAGGCCTTCCGGTTGTTGTCAAAGCCGTTGAAGACAGGCATGAATTGGAGAATATTGTTTCGTCCATCAGGTTTGTTGCATTTCTCCAGGCAGGGAGAGTAGGTGGAGAAGAAGACGATGCAGTCACCAGCATTATGATTAGCTTTGTTAATTAGAGTTTGCATTGGGCTGAGTATCTTATTACTACCACTCAGAAGACGGTACTCAGCATGGTCTATATGGTCTATTTTATCAGATTTGGGAGCATAGACGTTAAGAGGTGTGGCTGCGATGAGCCGGTTTCCTCTGTAGACATTGTTACCATTAAGTCTGTCCTTGACAACCTGAGGTTGCACCCCTACATCAAAGATTGCTCTATTTTGGGTGCACTGCTGCTGGGTGAGTAAGACGGCCATGGCATACTGGCGTCCCCCCAGGCCGAACCTGAACAACAACAGGAGACAGAAGAGACAGAACACAGAGGATCAGAAACATTACAAACAGACAGGAGACAGAAGAGACAGAACACAGAGGATCAGAAACATTACAAACAGACAGGAGACAGAAGAGACAGAACACAGAGGATCAGAAACATTACAAACAGACAGGAGACAGAAGAGACAGAACACAGAGGATCAGAAACATTACAAACAGACAGGAGACAGAAGAGACAGAACATAGAATCATAAACACGGGTTCTTTCTGAAACGTTAGAAACAGACTGGAGGAGGACACTCCTAACTATTTGAATATATGAATATGTGGACTGTTACTTATGCATAAATTATCACCACCATCACATGGACAAAGTTAAGAGAGGTCTGAGATAGTGCCCTCTGTAATTATTGGGACAGAAACACAATGTTGTTTTGGCTCTGTACTCCAGAACTTTGGATTTGAAATGATACAATGACTGACTATGAGGTTAAAGTGCAGAATGTCAGCTTTCATTTGAGGTTATTTTCATCCGTATCGGGTTAACCATTTAGAAATTACTGCACTTTTTGTACATAGTCCCCCCATTTTAGGGGACCAAAATTATTGGGACAAATTCACTTATGTGTATTAAAGCAGTCAAAAGTTAAGTATTTAGTCTCATATTCTTAGCACGCAATGACTACATCAACCTTGTGACTTTTCAAACTTGTTGGATGCATTTCCTGTTTGTTTTGGTTGTGTTTCAGATTATTTTGTGTCCAATAGAAATTAATGGTAAATAATGTATTGTGTCATTTTGGAGTAACTTTTATCTTTAACTATAAATAAGAATAGAATATGTTTCTAAACACTTCTACAGTAATGTGGATGCTACCATGATTAAGGATCATCCTGAATGAATCATGAATAATGATAAATGGGAAAGTTACCCATCATTATTCATACATGTGTCCCCCAAAAATGAAATGTTTCAAATAATGCCTAATGATTCTGTCTAACAGACATTTAGGAGTACTTAGATTATGAATGAACAGAGAAACACCCACCAACTCATCTCTTGTACCACATTAGCCAAGACATCTGCATCGATAGCATCCACCTTGCCTCCAAGCCAGAGAGACAGCAGAAAGAGAAGGACAACTCCCCTCATAGCTACACACACAGCTGAAACACACAGGAAAACACTATAAATACACACATCTGAAACACACTATATATACACACACAGCTGAAACATACAGGAACACACTATATATACACACACAGCTGAAACACACAGGAACACACTATATATACACACAGCTGAAACACACAGGAACACACTATATACACACAGCTGAAACACACAGGAACACACTATATACACACACAGCTGAAACATACAGGAACATTATATATATACACTGACAATACAAAACATCATGAACACCTGCTCTTTCCATGACATAGACTGACCAGGTGAATCCAGGTGAAAGCTATGATCCCTTATTGATGTCACCTGTTAAATCCACTTCAATCAGTGTAGATGAAGGTGAGGAAACAGGTTAAGGAAGGATTTTTAAACCTGGAGACAATTGAGACATGGATTGTGTATGTGTGCCATTCACATGGTGAAGTGCCTTTAAACGGGGCATGGTAGTAGGTGCCAGGCGTACAGGTTTGAGTGCGTCAAGAACTACAACGCTGCTGGGTTTTTCACGCTCAACAGTTTCCTGTGTCTATCAAGAATGGTCCACCACCCAAAGGACATCCAGCCAACTTAATACAACTGTTGGAAGCATTGGAGTCAACATGGGCCAGCATCCCTGTGGAAAGCTTTTGCCACCTTGTAGAGTCCATGTCCTGATGAATTGAGTCTGTTCTGAGGGAAACGTGTTTAACTCTGTATTAAGAAGGTGTTCTTAATGTTTTGTATAGTCAGTGTTTACTTATTCTGTTTAAGGAGCCCATGGAGGGCTACAAAGGTCCTAATTATATACAATCAACAATGTTGATAAGCAGTGAAGATAACAGATATAAGTCAGGTAGAATACACTTACAGAGATTGTAGATAGCTGGTTTATGTCCTCTAGATTGTAGATGCCTGATGTCCTCTAGATTGTAGATGACTGGCTGATGTCCTCTATACAAGACAAAACAGATGAAGGTTAACTGAAGTTATGGAAAACATCTAAAACAAACGTAGGCATGTTCATTATTTAAACCAGCAGAACATCAGTTAACACATTTAGTTCAGAGAGAAGATACTAATTCACCAGGTACCTGTTGAAGTGTTGTTGCTATGTCCATGTGAGCAGCGTTTTATAGGGGATTTATGTGTTAATATTTATCCAGGGGAAGGGAGGGCAGAGGGAGACAGAAGCAGCTGGCATCATTCCCATATTTATCCAGGGAGGGCAGAGGGAGAGACAAGTGATGCGATAGCTATACAGGAAATAGACAGTTATTATTGACCTGGTCACAGCGTTGTTGTTAATTTCTTGCTACTTTCTTTTAATTAATGCTTTGTTTTATTCATATATTATCTCTTTCATACATCTGCAAAATATGTAAAGCCTATTGTCTCTGTCAATCCCAGTAGTTATTTATATGTTTAATACAAAATTGTCAATACAGTTTTTTTTAGTACAGTATCAGTCAAATGTTTGCACACATTACTCATTACAGGGTTTTTCTTTATTTTGACTATTTTCTACATTGTAGAATAATAGTGAAGACATGACAACTATGAAATAACACATATGGAATCGTGTAGTAAACAAAAAAGTGTTAAACAAATGAAAATACATTTTATATTTGAGATTCTTCAAAGTAGCCACACTTTGCCTTGATGACAGCTTTGCACACTCTTGGCATTCTCTCAACCAGCTTCATGAGGAAGTCACCTGGAATTTATTTCAATTAACTGGTGTGCCTTGTTAAAAGATCATTTGTGGAATTCATTTCCTTTTTAATGCGTTTGAGCCAATCAGTGGTGCTGTGACAAGGTAGGGGTGGTATACAAAATATTTGGTATTTGGTAAAAGACCAAGTCCATATTATGGCAAGAACAGAGAAACACTTGTGAACATATTTTTTTTACTCATTCATTCCCTTTTAAGCCACTTGATAAACAGTAAGATAAGCAATCTTATTGAATTCCAAGCTTTTTATCTGAAAATAGGCAGGAGAAGGAAGACCCCTGCCACCAGTTTTGAGGTTTCACAACATTTTGTTTTAACAGTGTGTGTAAATAATTGAATGGCACTTTTGCCAGGCATGCTGTGGATTAGATAGATTTTTTAACATTCCATTGGCATCCACAAACCGACTTTTGGGGGATTTGATTTATTTGACCATTTAAAAACACAATTCAGAAAAACAAGTTGTAAGTAGCCTGGTTTCTGCTTGATGTACTAGACAGGACAGTAGTCTATCTCAGGGCCTTACCCCCAGTCCATCTCCATCACAGGAGGATGGTGGCACCTTAATTGGGGAGGACGAGCTTGTGGTAATGGCTGGAGCTGAATGGAATCAAATACATGGTTGCCATGGTTTCCATGTGTTTGATGCCGTTCCATTTGCTCTGTTCTGGCCATTATTATGAGCTGTCCTCCCCTCAGCAGCCTCCGCTGATATCCTTAATGCTGCGTGCCAAGCAGAGAGGTATTGGCTCCCATTTTTGCAGTTTATTGTTTGACTTGGCCAGGAATCAAACTCCCAACCTTGGACACGAACCATAAGGCCACCGAGTTGGTGGACAAGTGATACACTGCATTTAACTTATTTTCCATTATGGTCCTCTGTACACACATTCATGAATGCAAATACATCATTAAAACAGCACCAACAAGGGGGAAACAGTACTAGAAACATTAAAGATGGGAGTGAAATACATAGTGCAGTGTGAGAGGTTTATGACATGTTTCCAAAGGATCACTGCACTAGATAACAGGACATGTACTCTGTTTACTTGAGACACGCCTTCATCCGTGTTCTACGGAATTAAAATGACATCATTCAATAGAAATTCACAATAGTTCCAAGGAATGTTTGCCAAGTAACATCAAGCCACATTGAAAGATCACAAGACAGGATACACAGCACTCAATGCACACAGTAACTGTTTACCCTGTGCTGCTCCTGTGTTGGAAATTCTAACCAAGTGAGAGAGACTTTGTCATTTCTTCAAACAATCATCTTTATTCAATATCGATTAATTATTGCAATAATTAATACAGTAGCTGTAGCTTCACTCTCATTAGTTTCCATTACAGCCTGGATGTTGATGCTAACACAGTCACTACAGTCCTATTAGTTTCCATTACAGCCTGGATGTTGATGCTAACACAGTCACTACAGTCCCATTAGTTTTCATTACAGCCTGGATGTTGATGCTAACACAGTCTCTACAGTCCCATTAGTTTTCATTACAGCCTGGATGTTGATGCTAACACAGTCACTAGAGTCCCATTAGTTTCCATTACAGCCTGGATGTTGATGCTAACACAGTCACTACAGTCCCATTAGTTTTCATTACAGCCTGGATGTTGATGCTAACACAGTCGCTACAGTCCCATTAGTTTTCATTACAGCCTGGATGTTGATGCTAACACAGTCACTGCAGTCCCATTAGTTTTCATTACAGCCTGGATGTTGATGCTAACACAGTCTCTACAGTCCCAATAGTTTTCATTACAGTTGCAGCCTTGTTTGAATGCCGTGGTTGCTCAAAATGTTTATGGAACATTGTTGTTTACCAAGTAACTATTTGTTCAGCACTTTTAAAATGTACAGTGACAGAATTCAGAGCATGGACCTTTCTTACAGTGTTCCCCCTGTACACCAAACCAGAACCATAGGATAAATAAAGGGGGCATATAAGCTCTTACAATATTTGATGATTACATTTCTCTAAAACAGGTTATAGGCTACATGTGAATGTCATGGAAATATTCAGTCAATAATATTTCTCAAATACCAGAGCCTGTGCGTTCAATGAATAGACATTTATTACAGAGTAATATAAGCTGAGTTGGTTCATGAAGTAACACACTTTCCAGCCTTGGCACACACTTCATGCACATTTTTCCTCCTTACGTCACACACATAGTAACTCTTCTTTATGTTAATGATTCATCCCCTCTAATTTTTAGCCACCGTTATCATTTTTGCCTTGCACTAATTTTAGAATTAATGAAGAACAATTATTTTTCAATTCTGAGTTGGATGACCGCTCAAAACGTATTTTGCCAGTCGGAGCTAGTTTTTTCTCCGAGATCCGAGTTGTCTTGTAGTAAGCCTCTGATTCCTTCCAAACCACTCATTGTTGAATTTGTGATTTCCAACTTGTTGTTTAATGTTTATGTCCAATGGCCGATGAGCACCGATACGTTTTATCTAGAATTTCTCTTTATTATTTCTTCATATGACAAGGATTAAAAAGGATGTGTGCCCTATGTACCTGTGGCAATCTGAGAGTATTTGATTGGTGGAAACAATCTGGTAATGGCTCCACCTTGCCTTCTGATAGGCTAGGTAGAAGTTTCACCATATTGCTTACTGTATACCAATTTAGGCATGAGGGATGATTTGGGATTGGCTCAGTGTCTCTGCGGACTCCTGTTGTAGCAGCAGAGGGCACTGCCACGCCATATTAATACAAACTGTTACCTTGTCCAGGAGCTCTCTATCAGCGCTGGGCAAAGGAGGGAGAAATTCTGGTACCACAAAATGTGCACACCTCCCCAAATCCATGAGCAAAAACATTGTTTGTCCCAAACCTTTTGCTGTTGTTTAGAAGTTTCATTTGATAGTAAGATATTGTAAGAGAAAAGATAAATATATAATTTAATGTCTGAACCTGAGCCAACATTCAACTCAAACTTTGACATATTAGCAACTAAACCTCCTTTTGCATCTTTAAATGTGGGTTGATTGTTAGCCTTTTGATAATAGGAGTCTTTTTACAGAACATTTGTAATGGATGTGGACTGTCTCCAGGCAGTGAGATAATATTCATGAGTGATTCAAAAAATGTATTCGACAGATTCATTGGACTGCGGAGTCGGAGAGGGCCAGTGGCTAGAGGGGCCTCTTGCATGATTCCCTGTGTTTTGGCGCTTCCAATCTTTAAACAAACACAGGAAGTGGTCTCTGCAGCCACATTTATCTACATACCATAGGAAGTAAAGAACAATTCACTGACCCCATCCAAGTTTACTACAATGTTAGTAGATAACCACTGTGCACAACACGTCAATTCAATGTGGAAATGTGGGTAATATTTGGTTGAGAATTTGATCAATGAGATTAACTTTAATTATCCGACTCAAGACAGCCAGATTAATTTTGATAATATCCCATTTGAAAGCTATACTCGACTAATAATCAACAACATTTAAATATTAGAGTGAGATTGAGGACAAATTGTGATCTGATTTCACCAAAACTCACCATGAATTCAAAAGGGATTATCACCAATCCATGAATTCAGCAGGGATTATCACCAATCCATGAATTCAACAGGGATTATCTCCAATCCATGAATTCAACAGGGATTATCACCAATCCATGAATTCAACAGGGATTATCACCAATCCATGATTTCAGCAGGGATTATCTCCAATCCATGAATTCAACAGGGAGTATCACCAATCCATGAATTCAACAGGGATTATCACCAATCCATGAACTCAACAGGGATTATCACCAATCCATGAATTCAACAGGGATTATCACCAATCCATGAAGTGTGTTGATTATATGTTTAGAAGTAGTTTTGTAATGTAGGTTTCTTTACATAAAATAAGGATAATAACCTGAGCTAAGATTAGAAAAACAAACTACACTACAGTGCCTAGAAAAAGTATGTGAACCCTTTGGAAATACCTGGATTTCTGCATGAATTGGTCATAACATTTGATCTGATCTGCATCTAGGTCACAACAATAGACAAACACAGTCTGATTAAACTAATAACACACAAACAATTATACGTGTTCATGTCTTTATTGAGCAGACCGTGTAAACATTCACAGAGCAGGGTGGAAAAGGTAACACATACACGTGTTTAGCAGATGTTATTACGGGTGTAGTGAAATGCTTGTGTTTCTAGCTCCGACAGTGCAGTAATATCTAACAATTTTACAACATATACCCAATACACACAAATCTAGTAAAGGAATGGTATTAGAATATATAAATATATGGACGAGTAATGTCAGAGCAGCATAGACTAAGATAAAGCAGAATAGAATAGAATACAGTATATACATATGAGATGAGTAATGCAACAAATGCAAACCTTATTAAAGTGACTAGTTTTCCATTTATTAAAGTGGCCAGTGATTTCAAGTCTATGTATATAGGCAGCAGCCTCTAATGTGCTAGTGATGACTATTTACCAATCTGATGGCCTTGAGATAGAAGCTGTTTTACTGACTTTATTGTCCCCGTGAGGAAATTTGGTTGCAGTGTCATGTACACATTGAAAGTGGCGTTTAAATACAAAACAAATTGACAATACAACTTTCATAACAGTTACTACCAATAAAAAGAGACTTGTTTTTCAGTTTCTCGGTCCCAGCTTTGACACACATGTACTGACCTCGCCTTCTGGATGATAGCGGAGTTTCTGAGGGTCAAGAAACATGAGCAATGGACATTAGACCGGTGGAAATCTGGATGAGTAAAAGTCTGAGAATTTTGGTTCCAACCGCTGTGTCTGTGAGACACAGAGAAGGTGAACAGATGATCTCCGCATGTGTGGTTCCCACCGTGAAGCATGGAGGAGGAGGTGTGATGGTGTGGGGTGCTTTGCTGGTGACACTGTCTGTGATTTATTTAGAATTCAAGGGACACTTAACCAGCATGGTTACCACAACAATCTGCAGTGATAAGCCATGCCATCTGGTTTGAGCTTAGTGGGAATATCATTTGTTTTTCAACAGGACAATGACCCAATACAACTCAAGGCTGTGTAAGGGCATTTTTTTTTACCAAGAAGGAGAATGATGGAGTGCTGCATCAGATGACCTGGCCTCCACAATCACCCAACCTCAACCCAGTTGAGATTGTTTGGGATGAGTTGGACCGCAGAGTGAAGGAAAAGCAGCCAACAAGTGCTCAGCATATGAAGGAACTCCTTCAAGAGTACTGGAAAAGCATTCCAGGTGAAGATGGTTGAGAGAATGCCAAGAGTGTGCAAAGCTGTTATCAAGGCAAAGAGTGGCTACTTTGAAGAATCTAAAATATAAATTATTATATTATTATATAAAAAAATGTTAAAACAGTCTCCTCCTGCTGGTCTCTCAGAGCTCTATTAAAACTGTCTCCTCCTGCTGGTCTCAAAGAGCTCTGTTCAAACAGTCTCCTCCTGCTGGTCTCTCAGGGCTCTGTTAAAACAGTCTCCTCCTGCTGGTCTCACAGGGCTCTGTTAAAACATGTCTGGAAACACATCACAGCTGATATAGATGCCATATACTGTGTAACATATAGTCAAATGGTAAAAGATTTATATTATAATAATACATGTATTTTATTAAAGCCATGAGGAAGGACAGGTGAGCAGAAGTTCCACAACACTCAAACACCATCATGCACGCACACGATCAAACACGCACACCATCAAACACGCACACCATCAAACACCCACACCATCAAACATGCACACCAGCAAACACCCACACCATCAAACACACACACCATCAAACACGCACACCATCAAACACGCACACCATCAAACACACACACAGCATCAAGAAACACCTCTGGAATAGAATCCCCCAATATGTGATGAGGCTTCTCATCAACCACCTCTGAAGGTTATTTCTGTGTTTTGCTACTGAGAGAGAGTTTTACCCTGAGAAATTGCTCCACCCTAAATGCCACCTCTTGCATGGTCAGCACCACACTGCCACTGAACAGTGTGTGTGTGTGTGTGTGTGTGTGTGTGTGTGTGTGTGTGTGTGTGTGTGTGTGTGTGTGTGTGTGTGTGTGTGTGTGTGTGTGTGTGTGTGTGTGTGTGTGTGTGTGTGTGTGTGTGTGAACCAGATTACAGGCACTGGCTACAGTGAGAAGCTTCCTCTGGAGTGGACACCTTGATGAAAACATGTCAATATTCAAGTCCCCAAGAAAGTATTCCTCTCTGTTTACATCACATACACTATCAAGCATTTCACACACATTATTTAGATACTGACTGTTAGCACTTGGTGGCCTAAAGCAACACCCCAAAACAATAGGCTTTAGATGTGCCAAGTGAACCTGCAACCACCACACTTAAAAATAGATATATTTACTAGGCAATTCAGTTAAGAACAAATAATTATTTACAATGACGACCTATGTGTATTGCCCTATGGTACTCCCAATCACGTCCAGATGTGATGCAGCCTGGATTTCAACCAGGGACTGTAGTGACATCTCTTGCACTGTATTTTTTGCACTGAGATGCAGTGCCTTAGACCACCGTATTTTTATGTCCAGCTCTCATCCGTCTCCCTCATCATCAGCTTGTCTTCCAGAAGGTGGACTCCTGCTACCAGTTTCCCTATAGAACAATGTGTGAGATGATTAGTGAAGTCAGATGTGGTGCTTGGTTGGAACTAAAACCTGCAATACCTATTCAAATCAAATCAAATCAAAATCAAATCAAATCAAAGTTTTTTTGTCACGTGCGCCGGATACAACAGGTGTAGGTAGAACTTGTAGGTAGAACAGTGAAATGCTTACTTACAGGCTCTAACCAACAGTGCGGAAAAAAAGGTATGAGTGTGTGTAGGTAAGTAAAGAAATAAAACAACAGTAAAAAGACATTTGAAAATAAGAGTAGCAAGGCTATACACAGACACCGGTTAGTCAGGCTGATTGAGGTAGTATGTACATGTAGATATGGTTAAAGTGACTATGCATATATGATAAACAGAGAGTAGCAGTAGCGTAAAAGAGGGGTTGGCGGGTGGTGGGTTGCGGGACACAATGCAGATAGCGCGGTAGGCCAATGTGCGGGAGCACTGGTTGGTCGGGCCAATTGAGGTAGTATGTACATGAATGTATAGTTAAAGTGACTATGCATATATGATAAACAGAGAGTAGCAGCAGTGTAAAAGATTGGTTTGGGGGGGCACACAATGCAAATAGTCCGGGTAACCATTGGTTACCTGTTCAGGAGTCTTATGGATTGGGGGTAAAAACTGTTGAGAAGCCTTTTTGTCCTAGACTTGCCACTCCGGTACCGCTTGCCATGCGGTAGTAGAGAGAACAGTCTATGACTGGGGTGGCTGGGGTCTTTGACAATTTTTAGGGCCTTCCTCTGACACCGCCTGGTGTAGAGGTCTTGGATGGCAGGCAGCTTTGCCCCAGTGATGTACTGGGCCGTACGCACTACCCTGTGAAGTGCCTTGCGGTCGGAGGCCGAGCAATTGCCGTACCAGGCAGTGATGCAACCGGTCAGGATGCTCTCGATGTTGCAGCTGTAGAACCTTTTGAGGATCTCAGGATCCATGCCAAATCTTTTTAGTTTCCTGAGGGGGAATAGGCTTTGTCGTGCCCTCTTCACGACTGTCTTGGTGTGTTTGGACCATTCTAGTTTGTGGTTGATGTGGACACCAAGGAATTTGAAGCTCTCAACCTGCTCCACTAAAGCCCCGTCGATGAGAATGGGGACGTGCTCAGTGCTCCTTTTCCTATAGTCCACAATCATCTCCTTAGTCTTGGTTACATTGACGGATAGGTTGTTATTCTGGCACCACCCAGCCAGGTCTCTGACCTCCTCCCTATTTCTCGTCATTGTCGGTGATCAGGCCTACCACTGTTGTGTCGTCTGCAAACTTAATGATGGTGTTGGACTCGTGCCTAGCCATGCAGCCGTGGGTGAACAGGGAGTACAGGAGGGGACTGAGCACGCACCCCTGGGGAGCTCCAGTGTTGAGGATCAGCATGGCAGATGTGTTGCTACCTACCCTCACCACCTGGGGGCGGCCCGTCAGGAAGTCCAGGATCCAGATGCAGAGGGAGATGTTTAGTCCCAGGTTCCTTAGCTTAGTGATGAGCTTTGAGGGTACTATGGTGTTGAACTGTAGTCAATGAATAGCATTCTCACATAGGTGTTCCTTTTGTCCAGATGGGAAAGGACAGTGTGGAGTGCAATAGAGATTGCATCATCTGTGGATCTGTTTTGGCGGTATGCAAATTAGAGTGGGTCTAGGGTTTCTGGGATAATGGTGTTGATGTGAGCTATGACCAGCCTTTCAAAGCACTTCATGGCTACGGACGTGAGTGCTACGGGTCTGTAGTCATTTAGGCAGGTTGCCTTTGTGTTCTTGGGCACAGGGACTATGGTGGCCTGCTTGAAACATGTTGGTATTACAGACTCAATCAGGGACAGGTTGAAAATGTCAGTGAAGACACTTGCCAGTTGGTCAGCGCATGCTCGGAGCACACGTCCTGGTAATCCATCTGGCCCCGCAGCCTTGTGTATGTTGACCAGTTTAAAGGTCTACGGAGGGCGTGATCACACAGTCGTCCGGAGCAGCTGATGCTCTCATATATGTTTCAGTGTTGCTTGTCTCGAAGCGAGCATAGAAGGGATTTAGCTCGCCTGGTAGGCTCGTGTCACTGGGCAGCTCGCGGCTGTGCCTCCCTTTGTAGTCTGTAATAGTTTGCAAGCTCTGCCACATCCGACGAGCGTTGGAGCCGGTGTAGTACGATTCAATCTTAGCCCTGTATTGACACTTTGTCTGCTTGCTGGTTCGCCACAGGGCATAGCGTGATTTCTTGTAAGCTTCCGGGTTAAAGTCCCGCACCTTGAAAGCGGCAGCTCTACCTTTTAGCTCAGTGCGAATGTTGCCTGTAATCTATGGCTTCTGGTTGGGGTATGTACATACAGTCACTGTGGGGACGACATCCTCGATGCACTTATTGATAAAGCCATTGACTGATGTAGTGTATTCCTCAATGTCATCGGAAGAATCCCGGAACATGTTCCAGTCTGTGATCGTAAAACAGTCCTGTAGTTTAGCATCTGCTTCATCTGACCACTTTTTTTATAGACCGAGTCACTGGTGCTTCCTGCTTTAATTTTCGCTTCTAAGCAGGAATCAGCAGGATAGCGTTGTGGTCAGATTTACCAAATGGAGGGCGAGGGAGAACTTTGTAAGCGTCTCTGTGTGTGGAGCACAGGTGATCTAGAATTTTTTTTCCCTCTGGTTGCACATTTAACATGTTGATAGAAATTTGGTAGAACTAGAATTAAAGTCTCTGGCCACTAGGAGCGCTGCCTCTGGGTGAGTGGTTTCCTGTTTGCTTATTTCCTTATACAGCTGACTTAGTGCAGTCTTAATGCCAGCATCTGATTGTGGTGGTAAATAAACAGCCACGAAAAGTATAACTGAGAACTCTCTAGGCAAGTAGTGTTGTGTGCAATTTATCACAATATACTCGACTTCAGGCGAGCAAAATCTAGAGACTTCCTTAGATTTCGTACACCAGCTGTTGTTTACAAATATGCACAGACCCCCCCCCCCCCCCCCTCGTCTTACCGGAGTGTGCTGTTCTATCTTGTCGGTGCAGCGTGTATCCCACTAGCTGAATATCCATTCAGCCACAATTTTGTGATACATAGGACATTACAGTTTTTGATGTCCCGTTGGTAGGATATCGTACATCGTCTAGTTTATTGTCCAGTGATTGCACGTTGGTGAGTAATATTGACGGTAATGGTAGCTTTCCTACTCGTCTTCTGCGGATCCGGACGAGGCATCCGGCTCTTCGTCCTCTGAGTCGCTTCTTTTTGCGAGTAAATTGGGATGTCTGCCCTGCGAGGTGTTTGGAGAATATCGTGTGAGTCCTGCTTGTTGTTGTTGTTGACATTTTTTTGTCTAATCCGAGGTGATTGATCGCTGTCCTGATATCCAGAAGCTCTTTTCTGCCATAAGATACGGTGGCAGAAACATTATGTACAAAATAAGTTACAAATAACGTGAAAAAAAACACATAATAGTACAATTGGTTAGGAGACCGTAAAACGGTGGCCATCTCCTCCGTATTCACTCCAGGACAAGGGTTAAAAGTCTCTGAACTGACAGAATGTGATCTTATATAACGATATAGAGTCTGTAGACAGTCTGTAGATACAGAATCAACCATATAAATATAGTTAGGAAAATATGAATAGTTATAAGGACTATATATTACACAGCTACATGTGTGTTGATATCTCCTTCAGTTATTGTCATAATGTCATAATGCATCGCAGAAGTTAGAGTAGTAGTGACAGAGTGTATTACCCCTGCGCATAGTGCAATTAATATGTTGATAGAATTTAGGTAGCCTTGTTCTCAAATTTGCTTTGTTAAAATCCCCAGCTACAATAAATGCAGCTTCAGGATATATGGTTTCCAGTTTACCTAGAGTCCTGTGAAGTTCCTTAAGGGCCGTCTTGGTGTCTGCTTGAGGGGGAATGTTCACCGCTGAGACGATGACTGACCAGAATTCTCTTGGTAAAACCTAGTACATGTTTATTAGGGTGTGGGTTTGTTTCCGTGGGTCCAAATCTTAACTCCATCAGTCTCACCATATTTAAAGTGTTTTCAACAACATTTACATGACTGTTTATAGTCCTCTACGTTCAACCTTTTTGTTCTCAGAAGATGCAGGGAAACAGGAAGGCCATGGTCTTTCTGTCATGCTGTCACAGTTGTCGTCGGTGAAATAGGACCAAGGCGCAGCGGAAGGATGGATACTCATATTTTTTTAATGTTCAACAAAAAAAAGAATAGAGCATCCACTTGAAACAAACAATACTCACAACAGCGTGGCAGGCTCACACAAAACGCAGCAGTGCACACAACAATTCCCCACAAACCCAAAAGGCAAAGTAGGCCACTTATGTGTGACTCCCAATCAGCCACAACCCTCTACAGCTGTGCCTGATTGGAAGTCACACGGCCAAAATTAATGAACCAACAAAACACACAGACTCTTCTGCCACGTCCTGACCCAACTACACCCTCTACTGGTCCGGACGTGACACATGCAGTGTTTGTCAGTGGAATAAAACCTAATAAAGACAGAAATACCAACAACAGTAATGATGGAGACAGTAGTGTTGCTGCTATGGTGAACTTTAATGAACTGTGTAGAGAGAGAGATGGACAGAGAGAGAGATGGACAGAGAGAGAGATGGACAGAGAGAGAGATGGACAGAGAGAGAGGGATGGACAGAGAGAGAGATGGACAGAGAGAGAGAGATGGACAGAGAGAGAGATGCTCAGAGAGAGAGAGATGCTCAGAGAGAGGGAGAGATGCTCAGAGAGAGGGGGATGGACAGAGAGAGGGGGATGGACAGAGAGAGGGGGTGGACAGAGAGAGGGGGGTGGACAGAGAGAGGGAAAGAAAGAAAATATACAGTTCTATATTTCAACCTTTGAGATAGTGTACACTATTAGTATCCATACAGACAGTGTATACTATTAGTATCCATACAGACAGTGTACACTACTAGTATCCATAAAGACAGTCATTGGTCTCAGGATTTGTGTTGGCAGTGACACAACGGTAACATGTGTTTCGTCCCTGGAATCTGACACAACGATATAAAGGGAGGTATGCATCTATTCTCCTGAAGGAGTCAAACACCTGCTGCTTAGTCGGTTTGGTCACTCCTGTATGGTGCATTGTGGGGTCCCAAACTGAGGAGAAGACAAAGGCTATCCGGTTGGCGTTCCAGCCGTTGAAGACGGTCATGAAGGGGAGAATGCTGGTTGCTCCACCAGGGAAGTTGCATCTCTCCAGGCAGGGAGAGTAGGTGGAGAAGAAGACGATGCAGTCATTTGGCTTTGCTGCTGTTAACAGAGTCTGCATTTTGCTGGGGTTGGTTCTATCATGCCCCAAGAGAAGGTACTCAGCATGGTAGGTGTCAGGTATGGCTGCGATGAGACGGTCTCCTATGTAGACACTATAATCCTTAAGTGTGTTCTGGACAACCTGAGGTTGCACGCCTACATCAAAGTTTGCTCCATTTTGGGTGCACTGCTGTTGGGTGAGTAAGACAGCCATGGCATACTGGTGGTTCTCCAGGCCGTACCTGAACAACAACAGGAGACAGAAGAGACAGAACACAGAGGATCAGAAACATTACAAACAGACAGGAGACAGAACACAGAGGATCAGAAACATTACAAACAGACAGGAGACAGAAGAGACAGAACACAGAGGATCAGAAACATTACAAACAGACAGGAGACAGAAGAGACAGAACACAGAGGATATGTGCACTGTTACTTATGCATAAATTATCATCACCGTCACATGGACAAAGTTAATTAAGAGAGGTCTGAGATAGTGCCCTCTGTAATTATTGGGAGATTTTTAGAAGGGGTATGATATTTGTTAGTCTGTAACTTTCCCTCTGATGGTTAGAATCATTATTCATGATTTATTCAGGATTATCCTTAATCATGGTAGCATCCATATTAATGTAGAAGTGTTTAGAAACACATTCTATTCATATTTACAATAAAAGTTACTCCAAAATAATTAGAGGGAACTGTATATCCACCTGGATTGAATGATCAAAATATTCTAAATGCTACAGTCTATATTACCAATACAGTCTATATTACCAATACAGTCTATATTACCAATACAGTCTATATTAGCAATGCAGTCTATATTACCAATGCAGTCTATATTACCAATACAGTCTATATTAACAATACAGTCTATATTACCAATACAGTCTATATTACCAATACAGTCTACTATACTATACTAGCAATACAGTCTATATTACCAATGCAGTCTATATTACCAATACAGTCTATATTACCAATACAGTCTACTATACTATACTAGCAATACAGTCTATATTACCAATGCAGTCTATATTACCAATACAGTCTATATTACCAATACAGTCTACTATACTATACTAGCAATACAGTCTATATTAGTAATACAGTCTATACTAGAAATACAGTCTATACTAGCAATACAGTCTATACTAGCAATACAGTCTATACTAGAAATACAGTCTATACTAGCAATACAGTCTATATTACCAATACAGTCTATTTTACCAGTACAGTCTATATTACCAATACAGTCTATATTACCAATACAGTCTATACTAGCAATACAGTCAATATAAGCAGTACAGTCTATATAAGCAGTACAGTCTATATTACCAATACAGTCTATACTAGAAATAAAGTCTATACTAGCAATAGTCTATACTAGCAATAGTCTATACTAGCAATCGTCTATACTAGCAATAGTCTATACTAGCAATAGTCTATACTAGCAACAGTCTATACTAGCATGTCTTGTCTGCAGTCCATTTACTAAGCATTTGTCCCAGGTAACCTTTTTTTACGACAGATCAAACATTCAGGACAGAACTAAAATATTGTTTGAAAGTTAAGAGGAATTTAAAATGGAATATAAAAATGTTTCAAATAATGTCTAATGATTCTGTCTAACAGACATTTAGGAGTACTTAGATTATGAATGAACAGAGAAACACCCACCTTCTCATCTCTTGTACCACATTAGCCAAGACCTCTTGATTGATAGCATCCACCTTGCCTCCAAGCCAGAGAGACAGCAGAAAGAGAAGGACAACTCCCCTCATAGCTACACACACAGCTGAAACACACAGAACATACTATATACACACACAGCTGAAACACACTATATATACACACAGCTGAAACACACAGGAACACACTATATATATATACAGCTGAAACACACAGGAACATATGAACACCTACTCCGTCCATCACATAGACTGACCATAGACTGACCATAGACTGACCAGGTGAATCCAGGTGAAAGCTATGACACCTTAATTGATGTCACCTGTTAAATCCACTTCAATCAGTGTAGATGAAGGTGAGGAAACAGGTTAAAGAAGGATTTTTAAACCTGGAGACAATTGAGACATGGATTAAGTATGTGTGCCATTCAGATGGTTAAGTGCCTTTAAACGGGGCATGGTAGTAGGTGCCAGGCGTACTGGTTTGAGTGCGTCAAGAACTGCAACGCTGCTGGGTTTTTCACACTCAACAGTTTCCCGTGTCTATCAAGATTGGTCCACCACCCAAAGGACAACCAGCCAACTTGACACAACTGTGTGAAGCATTGGAGTCAACATGGCCCAGCATCCCTGTGGAACGCTTTCAACAACTTGTAGAGTCCATGTCCTGATGAATTGAGGCTGTTCTGAGGGAAACGTGGGTGTAACTAAATATTAAGGTGTTCTTAATATTTTGTTTAGTCATTATTATTTTTAAGGACTCTTGGATATACCAGCCCATGGAGGGCTACAAAGGTCCTAATTATATAAAATCAACTATGTTGATTAGCAGGAAAGATAACAGATATAAGTCACGTAGAAGACACTTACAGAGATTGTAGATGGCTGGTTTATGTCCTGTAGATTGTAGATGGCTGATGTCTTCTATCCAAGACAAAACAGATAAAGGTTAACTCAAGTTACGGAAAACATCGAAAACACACTTAGACATTTTCTTTATTACAAACAGCAGAACAACAGTCATCACATGTAGTTCAGAGAGAAGATACTAATTCACCAGGTACCTGTTGAAGTGTTGTTGCTGTGTCCATGTGAGCAGTGCTTTATAGTGGATTTATGTGTTAATATTTATCCAGGGGAAGGGAGGGCAGAGGGAGGGACAGAAGCTGCTGGCATCATTACCATATTTATCCAGGGGAAGGGAGGACAGAGGGAGAGACAGAGGCTGATGGCCTCAATAACATATTTATCCAGGGAGGGCAGAGGGAGACAGGTGATGCAATAGCTTTACTGGAAATAGACAGTTATTATTGACCCTGGTTCGATTCCAAGCTGTATCACAACCGGCTGTGATTGGGAGTCCCATAGGGCGGCGCACAATTGGCCCGGCGTCGTCCAGGTTTGGCCGGTGTAGGCCGTCATTGTAAATTAGAATTTGTTCTTAACTGACTTGCCTAGTTCAATAAAGGGTAAATAAATAAAATAAATAAATTGACCTGGTCACAGCGTTGCTGTTAATATCTTGCTAATTTCTTTTGATTTATGTTTTGTTGTATTCATATATTATCTCTTTCATACATCTGCAAAACATGTAAAGCCGATTGTCTCTGTCAATCCCAGTAGTTATTTTTACGTTTAATATGACATTGTTAATAAAAACATGACTGCTTTATGTACCTCCTCCAAGTAAAATGCCATGTCTGCCATTTAGAGAAAAATAATATACAGTACCAGTCAAAAGTTTGGACACACCTACTCATTCAAGGGTTTTTCTTGATTTGTACTATTTTCTACATTGTAGAATAATAGTCAAGACATCACAACTTTGAAATAACACATATGGAATCATGTAATAACCCAAAAAGTGATTTTATATTTGAGATTCTTCAAAGTAGCCAACCTTTGCCTTGATGACAGCTTTGCACATTGTTGGCATTCTCTCAACCAGCTTCTCCTGGAATGCTTTTCCAACAGCCTTGAAGGAGTTTCCACATATGCTGAGCAGTTGTTGGCTGCTTTTCCTAAGTGTTATTTCATAGTTTTGACGTTTTCATTATTATCCTACAATGTAGAAAATTGTCAAATTAAAGACAAACCCTTGAATGAGTAGGTGTGTCCAAACTTTTAACTGGTACTGTATATATATATATATATATATATATATATATATATATATATATATATATATATATATATATATATACATTTGTTATATTTTTTGGCAAAAAATGTGGGGTTCAAAACAGGCGGGGCTGTTCCTGTCCCATCATGCACTAGCGACTCCTCTGGCGACCGGCGCAGAGCACGCTGACACGGTCGCCAGGTGTATGGTGTTTTGAAAATCACAGTTTTTCTTACTTTTAATCCTACCATGTGATGTCAAAGAGAAGCTTTCTTCTTGTCTTTTTAACAACAGAACACAGAAATGCGCCGTTTCACATGTAGACACTGGTATGGTGATGGAGATAGTTAATATGTAGACACTGGTATGGTGATGGAGATAGTTAATATGTAGACACTGGTATGGTGATGGAGATAGTTAATATGTAGACACTGGTATGGTGATAGTTAATATGTAGACACTGGTATGGAGATAGTTAATATGTAGACACTGGTATGGTGATGGAGATAGTTAATATGTAGACACTGGTATGGAGATAGTTAATATGTAGACACTGGTATGGGGATAGTTAATATGTAGACACTGGTATGGAGATAGTTAATATGTAGACACTGGTATGGTGATGGAGATAGTTAATATGTAGACACTGGTATGGAGATAGTTAATATGTAGACACTGGTATGGTGATGGAGATAGTTAATATGTAGACACTGGTACGGTGATGGAGATAGTTAATATGTAGACACTGGTATGGTGATGGAGATAGTTAATATGTAGACACTGGTATGGTGATGGAGATAGTTAATATGTAGACACTGGTATGGTGATGGAGATAGTTAATATGTAGACACTGGTATGGTGATGGAGATAGTTAATATGTAGACACTGGTATGGTGATGGAGATAGTTAATATGTAGTCACTAGTATGGTGATGGAGATAGTTAATATGTAGACACTGGTATGGAGATAGTTAATATGTAGACACTGGTATGGTGATGGAGATAGTTAATATGTAGACACTGGTATGGTGATGGAGATAGTTAATATGAAGTTGAAAACCGGCAAAATTGCCCTTTAAGGTAGTTGATGCAAACTAGCCACTTGCCATATGCACTCATTTTAAATAACCTCCCTGGTTTCCATCTTGCTAGATACTATTTTGTATTTTATTCAATAGGATAAAGGAATGAGGTAGGAAGGGATTTAATTCCTCTTTGCCAAAAACCAGACCTTAGTCACTGGGCGTGTTGAATATCCTGATGATAAGAAAATTAGATTCTCTCTCTCTCTCTCTCTCTCTCTCTCTCTCTCTCTCTCTCTCTCTCTCTCTCTCTCTCTCTCTCTCTCTCTCTCTCTCTCTCTCTCTCTCTCTCATATCCTGATCACGGTTGCTGGGTGACGACAAATACAGTAGTCAGAACTTTTAAATAATACACTGTGGGGATCGAAGTTGATCATAATAAACTAATTTAAGAGCTCATTTTTGGGGTTTGGCCATTCTGCCGGTCGTAATTTACATAGAGGCTTTCTTAGGGCAGACCAGGGTTTTTGGCACCACTAGGTTGCTACGCAGCAGCAGACCAGCAGAGCTTGTGACTTCACTCCCCAGGTCCAGACACTGTAGGTCTAGTTGTTCGTCATTCTTATCAGTCAGGAGAGGCCTTGAGATATTTTTTTATTTACATTTCTGTATTTAATCTTTATTTAACTTGGCAACTTATTGGTGGAGTACACATTCCTACAGTCTACTGCAGTCCCCTCGATAATTACACTTCTCAAACACAAAGGGCTAAAATCTAACACCACTTTCAATCTCTATGAATACATAAGAACTATATATTCATACTAATAGCAGGGTATGTAATGATACTAAACATCCCTCATGGAATCATTCTTGCACTCAGCCTTTGTACTTTCCCTCTGCCCAAATACAAAGCACATAGATCATTCTAACTAACCCCTAAACATGATAATTAGTACTGCTGGGCTACTGATTCTATTAGAAACAGATGAAGATGGGCTCAAGTCAAATAGTCTCTAACAGATGTATTTAAGCTCTAATTAGTCATCCAACCAAAACAGTAAACATGCATTGATAATAACCAACGATTGGTTTCAACATCTTTTATATAACTAGGCAAGTCAGTTAAGAACAAATTCTTATTTACAATGACGGCCTAGGAACAGTGGGTTAACTGCCTTGTTCAGGGGCAGAACTACAGATTTTTACCTTGTCAGTTTGGGGATTTAATCTTGCAACGTTTCGGTTACTTGTCCAACGCTCTAACCACTAGGCTACCTGCCGTCTATGAGCACGTAGTGCCTTTTGCATCCAAGAAAACAGAAGGTGAACTCCCACAACGCTTTGGTTCCGACTTCAAGTTGCAGCTGCAGAAATTTCCAGTCGACTGTAGTCAAAAGTTCATGACCTTTGATCGCATGGTTGTTATAAAGATAATGCAGTCAGACAGTTTTTACACCCATAATGCAACACACTTTGAAAGGCGGTGTCCAACGCTTGTCAACATCTTAACAAAAGCGATCAGTTCGAACGTGCTCACTAACGCGCCCACTAACGCGCCCACTGTGTTGCCTAGTCTACTAGGGAAGGACACGGTGCCCTGGTGTTGTGTGGCCCTGGTGTTGTGTTGCCCTGGTGTTGTGTTGCCCTGGTGTTGTGTTGCCCTGGTGTTGTGTTGCACTGGTGTTGTGTTGCCCTGGTGTTGTGTTGTCCCGGTGTTGTGTTGCCCCGGTGTTATGTTGCCCCGGTTTCTGGCTTGCAGAGCATACCCTCCCCACTGAGCAGTAGACTGTATCACGGTGTTATGTTGCCCCGGTTTCTGGCTTGCAGAGCATACCCTCCCCACTGAGCAGTAGACTGTATCATGGTGACATCCAGATGATCAAAGGACATCCACACCAAGGACGATAACAATAAAAAATAAATATTTGCTGAAGTGAACAGTGTCCATACAACGTTAACTACATAAACCCCTGGAGAACGATAGCGATGGCTGGATCACGTACAGAGTGATTTTTGACATTTCCCTCCGACGATAAAACATTCACAACCAATCAAAAACGGTTTCATTTGAAGCATTCTAGGTTCTAGGTTTCCAAGGCTGCTCGGAGAGGAGGCAGAGTGTGGTAAGATTGCCTAAATAACTGGGCATGTGAGCATATTGGTGGCCACGTTAATGCCTTAATCTGCCTTGGCAGCAGCTAATGTGGATCCATAAGAAATACAAATACATGGGCCCCGATTCCGACCCGAGTTAAGTTTGTGTAAATAGAACGTCATTCCCTTGTTATGCTCTTTCTTTCTATGCGTATTCTGGCCTTGAATTAAAGCATGAGAATAGCATAGTTATTCACCTGCTATTCGTTCGGGGTGGAGATCTAAGAAATGAAGTATCTGTAGAAACATGGTATTCCTTGACCTAATTCTCTCATAATTCCACCAACTTTACATGAGAGGAAACCATAAATAAGGTTGAGCGAAGCTACCGGTTTCCAAGTGGAAAAGGCAAACATCTACCTTCTTTTTCCGATGGAAATAACAGCATTCTCCATGCACTGTTATTTAAAAATTGATAAGAGCTATTGATAAGAGCTATTGATAAGAGCTATTGATAAGAACTATTGATAAGAACTATTGATAAGAGCTATTGATAAGAGCTATTGATAAGAGCTATTGATAAGAGCTATTTAGAGCTATTGATAAGAGCTATTGATAAGAGCTATTGATAAGAGCTATTGATAAGAACTATTGATAAGAACTATTGATAAGAACTATTGATAAGAACTATTGATAAGAACTATTAATAAGAGCTTTTGATAAGAACTATTGATAAGAGCTATAGATAAGAGCTATTTAGAGCTATTGATTAGAGCTATTGATTAGAGCTATTGATAAGAACTATTGATTAGAGCTATTGATAAGAACTATTGATTAGAGCTATTGATTAGAGCTAGGTAAATGAGTCATCTGTTTGGATAAGCGGATTGTAAATATAAACAACATTTGTTTTAGATATACTGTAGTGTACCAGTTAAAAGTTTGGACACACCTACTCATTCAAGGGGTTTTTCTTTATTTTTACTATTCTCTACATTGTAGAATAATAGCGAAGACATCAAAACTATGAAATAACACATATGGAATCATGTAGAAACCCCAAAGGTGTGAAACAAATCAAAATATATTTTATATTTGAGATTCTTCAAAGTAGCCACTTTTTGCCTTGATGGCAGCTTTGTACACTCTCTCAACCAGCTTCATGAGGTAGTCACCTGGAATACATTTCAACTAACAGGTGTGCCTGCTTTGTTAAAAGTTAATTTGTCTAATTTCTTTCCTTCTTAATGCATTTGAGGTAATCAGTTGTGTTGTGACAAGGTAGGGTTGGTATACAGAACATAGCCCTATTTGGTAAAAGGCCAAGTCCATATTATGGCAAGAACAGCTCAAATAACCAAAGAGAAACGACAGTCCATCATTACTTTAAGATATGAAGGTCAGTCAATCCGGAAAATGTCAAGAGGTGTGTTGGGTCATTGAACTGTTGAAAAACAAATGATAGTCCCACTAAGCACAAACCAGATGGGATGGTGTATTGCTGCAGAATGCTGTGGTAGCCATGCTGGTTAAGTGTGAATTCTAAATAAATCACAGACAGTGTCACCAGAAAAACACCATCACACCTCCTCCTCCATGCTTTACGGTGGGAACCACACATGCGGAGATCATCCATTCACCTACTGTCTCACAAAGACACAGCGGTTCAATCAATCAATAAAATGTACTTATGAAGCCCTTCTTACATCAGCTGATGTCACAAAGTGCTGTACAGAATTCTCGCACAGGTCAGCACCTCAGGAGTAAAGGTCCGTTGGCTTTCATAGCCGATCATTGAGAGTATCTCTACCGCACCTGCTATCTCTAGAGAGTTGAAAACAGCAGGTCTTGGACAAGATAGCACGTCTGGTGGAAAGGTCAGGGTTCCATAGCCGCAGGCAGAACAGTTGAAACTGGAGCAGAAGCATGACCAGGTGCTGGGGACAGAAAGGAGTCATCAGGCCAGGTAGTCCTGAGGCATGGTCCAAGGGCTCAAGTCCTGAGAGAGACAGCGCGAGTTTGGTACACATCCGGTGGATAGGGAGCCGTTTATTATGTTCAACATAGGAGGGCCAAGCACAGGAAGCAGCTCTTTCAGTAGTTTAGTTGGAATAGGGTCCAGTATGCAGCTTGAAGGTTTAAAGGCCATTACTATTTTCATGAATGTGTCAAGAGATATCGAATTAAAAAACTTGAGTGTCTCCCTTGATCCTAGGTCCTGGCAGTGTTGTGCAGACTCAGGACAACTGAGCTTTGAAGAAATACGCAGATTTAAAGAGGAGTCCGAAATTTGCTTTCTAATGATCATGATCTTTTCGTCAAAGAAGTTCATGAATTTATCACTGCTGAAGTGAAAGCCATCCTCTCTTGGGAAATGCTGCTTTTTAGTTAGCTTTGCAACATTATCAAAATACATTTTGGATTGTTCTTATTTTCCTCAATTAAGTTGAAAAAATAGGATGATCAAGCAGCAGTATGAAAATGCAGTTCATTGACTACAGCTCAGCGTTCAACACCATAGTGCCCTCAAAGCTCATCACTAAGCTAAGGACCCTGGGACTAAACACCTTCCTCTACAACTGGATGCTGGACTTCCTGACAGGGCTTCCAGGTGGTAAAAGTAGACAACAACACATCTGCCACGCTGATCTTCAACACCAGGGCCCCTCAGGGATGCGTGCTTAGTTCCCTCCTGTACTCCCTGTTCACCCACGACTGCGTAGCCTAGCACGACTCCAACACCGACATTAAGTTTGCTGATGACACAACAGTGCCTGATGACCGACAACAATGAGACAGCCTATAGGGAGGAGGTCAGAGATCTGGCATTGTGATGCCTCCTGAGATTGAAGAGGCACTGTTGCGCCTTCTTCATCACACTGTCTGTGTGGGTGGACCATTTCAGTTTGTCCATGATGTGTACATCAAGGAACCTGAAGCTTTCCACCTTCTCCACTGCTGCCCCGTCGATGTGGATATACTCCCTTAGACCTGCTGTTTTCAACTCTCTAGAGACAGCAGGAGCGGTAGACATGCTCTCAATGATCGGCTATGAAAAGCCAACTGACATTTACTCTTGAGGTGCTCACTTGTTGCACCCTCGACAACTACCGTGATTATTATTATTTGACCATGCTGGTCATTTATGAACATTTGAACTAGAGGTCGACCGATTATGATTTTTTTCAACGCCGATACCGATTATTGGAGGACCAACGCCGGCCGATACCGATTAATCAGCCGATTTTTTTGTTTGTTTATTTATTTGTAATAATGACAATTACAACAATACTGAATGAACACTTATTTTAACTTAATATAATACATCAATAAAATCTATTTAGCCTCAAATAAATAATGAAACATGTTCAATTTGGTTTAAATAATGCAAAACAATGTGTTGGAGAAGAAAGTAAAAGTGCCATGTCAAAAAGCTAAGGTTTAAGTTCCTTGCTCAGAACATGAGAACATATGAAAGATGGTGATTTATTTTAACATGAGTCTTCAATATTCCCAGGTAAGAAGTTTTAGGTTATAGGAATTATAGGACTATTTCTCTCTATACGATTTGTATTTCATATACCTTTGACTATTGGATGTTCTTATAGGCACCTTAGTATTGCCAGTGTAACAGTATAGCTTCCATCCCTCTCCTCGCTCCTACCTGGGCTCGAACCAGGAACACATCGACAACAGCCACCCTCGAAGCAGCGTTACCCATGTAGAGGAAGAGGAACAACTACTCCAAGTCTCAGAGAGAGTGATGTTTGAAACGCCATTAGCGCGCACCTGGCTAACTAGCTAGCCATTTCACATCGGTTACACCAGCCTAATCTCGGGAGTTGATAGGCTTGAAGGGGTGGGTATAATTTGTGGAACGTTCCAAAAGGAATCTGTTCCAATAAACGTAAAGTAAAAGGTTGCCAACCAACAACGCATACAAAGTAGCAACGCATACAAACCTAGCCAACTAGCTGCCGAATAGGCATCAACTCACCACGTAGCTTATTCTTAATGTTTGTCCAAAGGCAACCAGAGTGAGGACAGACATTTTTCGGAATAAACGTGATGAGTGAAAAATGCAATGAAATAGACCACTCACTACCCGGTATCTTATTCTGCCGCTATACAACTTTGTATGCGTAGTTTTTTGGCAACCTTGTTATTTACGAAGTTTTTGGAATAGATTCCTGTTGGAACGTTCCACAAATTATACCCACCCGGCTTGAAATCATAAACAGCTTGATACACAGCGAAGAGCAACGACAGTGCTGCAACAACAGTGCTTTTTTCGCAAACACCCGTTTGGTGAAGTAGGCTATGATTCAATGATAAATTAACAGGCACTGCATCGATTATATGCAACGCTGGACACGTTAGATAAACTAGTAATATCATCAACCATGTGTAGTTAACTAATGATTATGTGAAGATTGATAGTTTTTTATAAGATAAGTTTAATGCTATCTAGCAACTTACCTTGGCTTCTTGCTGCCCTCGCGTAACAGGTAGTCAGCCTGCCATGCAGGCTCCTCGTGGAGTGCAATGTAAGGTAGGTGGTTAGAGCGTTGGACTAGTAACCGGAAGGTTGCAAAAACGAATCCCCGAATCCCCCCTGAACAAGGCAGTTAACCCCCGTTCCTAGGCCGTCATTGAAAATAAGAATGTGTCCAAAAAATACCGATTACCGATTGTTATGAAAACTTGAAATTGTCCCTAAGTGGCGTTCTGCATTAGCATCGAATAGCCCCCGTGATATGCAACTCTTCAAGGAAGTTAGGAACAAATATACACAGGCAGTTAGGAAAGTTAAGGCTAGCATTTTCAAACAGAAATTTTCTTTCTGTAGTACAAACTCAAAAATGTTCTGGGACACTGTAAAGTCCATGGAGAATAAGAGCACCTCCTCCCAGCTGCCCACTGCACTGAGGCTCGGAAACACTGTTACCACCGATAAATCCACTATAATTGAGAATTCCAATAAGCATTTCTCTACGGCTGGCCATGCTTTCCACCTGCTACCCCTACCCCGGTCAACTGCACCCTCCACAGCAACCTGGCCAAGCACCCACCATTTCTCCTTTACCCAAATCCAGATAGCTGATGTTCTGAAAGAGCTGCAAAATCTGGACCCCTACAAATCAGCCGGACTAGACAATCTGGACCCTCTCTTTCTAAAAGTATCTGCCGAAATTGTTGCAATCCCTATTACTAGCCTGTTCAACCTCTCGTTCGTATCGTCCCCCTCTTCAAAGAGGGTGACACTGTAGACCCAAACTGTTACAGACCGATATCTATCCTACACTGTCTATCTAAGGTCTTCGAAAGCCAAGTTAACAAACAGATTACTGACCATTTCGAATCCCACCGTACATTCTCCGCTATGCAATCTGGTTTCAGAGCTGGTTATGGGTGCACCTCAGCCACGCTCAAGGTCCTAAACGATATCATAACCGCCATCGATAAGAGACATTACTGTGCAGCCGTATTCATCGACCTGGCGAAGGCTTCCGACTCTGTCAATCACCACATTCTTATTGGCAGACTCGACAGCCTTGGTTTCTCAAATGATTGCCTCGCCTGGTTCACCAACTACTTCTCTGATAGAGTTCAGTGTGTCAAATCGGGCCTGTTGTCCGGACCTCTGGCAGTCTCTATGGGGGTGCCACAGGCTTCAATTCTCGGGCCGACTCTCTTCTCTGTATACATCAATTATGTCGCTCTTGCTGCTGGTGATTCTCTGATCCACCTCTATGCAGATGACACCATTCTGTATACTTCTGGCCCCTCGTTGGACACTGTGTTAACTAACCTCCAGACGAGCTTCAATGCCATGCAACTCTCCTTCCGTGGCCTCCAACTGCTCTTAAATGCAAATAAAACCAAATGCATGTTATTCAATCGGTCACTGCCCGCACCTGCCCGCCCGTCCAGCATCACTACGCTGGACGGCTCTGACTTAAAATACGTGGACAACTACAAATACATAGGTGTCTGGTTAGACTGTAAACTCTCCTTCCAGACTCACATTAAGCATCTCCAATCCAAAATTAAATCTAGAATCGGCTTCCTATATCGCAACAAAGCATCCTTCACTCATGCTGCCAAACACACCCTCGTAAAACTGACTATCCTACCGACCCTCGGCGATGTCATCTATAAAATAGCCTCCAACACTCTACTCAACAAATAGGATGCAGTCTATCACAGTGCCATCCGTTTTGTCACCAAAGCCCCATATACTACCCACCATTGCGACCTGTATGCTCTCGTTGGTTGGCCCTCGCTTCATACTCATCACCAAACCCACTGGCTCCAGGTCATCTACAAGTCTCTGATCATCATAGCAGCACCCACTCGTAGCACGCGCTCCAGCAGGTATATCTCACTGGTCACCCCCAAAGCCAATTCCTCCATTGGTCGCCTTTCCTTCCAGTTCTCTGCTGCCAATGACTGGAACGAACTGCAAAAATCACTGAAGCTGGAGACTCATATATCCCTCACTAGCTTTAAGCACCAGCTGTCAGAGCAGCTCACAGATCACTGCAGCTGTACATAGCCCATCTGTAAACAGCCCATCTATCTACCTACCTACCTCATCCCCATACTGTATATATTTATTTATCTTGCTCCTTTGCACCCCAGTATCTCTACTTGCACATTCATCTTCTGCACATCTATCATTCCAGTGTTTAATTGCTATATTGTAATTACTTCGCCACCATGGCCTATTTATTGCCTTAACTCCCTTATCTTACCTCATTTGCACTCACTGTATATAGACTTTTTTTTCTCCTTTTTTTTCTACTCTATTATTGACTGTATGTTTTGTTTATTCCACGTGTAACTCCGTGTTGTTGTATGTGTCGAATTGCTATGATTTATCTTGGCCAGGTCACAGTGGCAAATGAGAACTTGTTCTCAACTAGCCTACCTGGTTAAATAAAGGTGAAATAAAAATAAAATTAAAATAATTGGATTTGACTGTCCCATAAGGCAGTCAAAGGAAAACAACTTCATCTCCTGTGATTCTTAAAAGGCTGTTTCCACGCTGCTCCTCTATCAATAACCTATAATATTATATTACGAAAAATACCTTGTCTTAACTTCCAGTCCAAGTTCCTCTATCTATCAGGAGCAACAAACAAAAAAACTCCTGACCAGTGCTTCCCCCTGGAGGTCAAACCCAGTATCATGTAAATACAGATATGTTTTTACAAATTATGGATAGGATATGTGCTGTATTAGGACTTTATTCGAGGGCACAATTCAACAATTAGCTTAAACTTTAAATTCATATTATACAAAGAGTCTAATGAAAAAGTACATTTTTTATTTTCTTTAAAAAAAAGTATACGTTTGTTTTCTCTGTAGTGTGTGGATGTGATAATTGCAACAGTACAAAGTTAGCTGACTACATTTTAAAGACTACAAGATCCGGAAGTAGTTTAGAATGACTCTGACGTCACGCTCCAGGAAATTGCTGTATGTACACAATGGACCTTCGACGAAGTTAGTAAGAGCTTGTTGTTGTTTTTCTAAACGACAACTTAAGTTCATATCAATGTAGCTTGTTCTGTAGCCTTTGCATTTCATCAAACGTTTTGGCGTAATTTACTATTTGTTTTCTCCTAAAAACTGACCGCTAGATAGTTGAGCTATATGTAACGTTAGCTAGCTAGCGTTAGATGATTAGCTTCCATCTACCCTCTTTCTCTCTATAGCTCAATGTGTTTTAATAGAGTTACCTAGCTAATGATGTTCTCGGTTTGACTAACGAGTTAGAATGGCAAACCAAGCCAGCCAGTCCTCGCATATTTAACTAGCTAACTAGTGTGTTTGAATGATGGCACTGATACTTCTGCTTTTGTCCGTTGGAGGAAGAGGAAGATGACAGAGTAGAGGAATGACGCGCTGACTGAGCCACCAGACCACAGCGGGAACCGCGACTGACTGACGGACAGGACAGCGAGGAAGAATGCCGAGGAGAAAACAGTCAAACCCACAGCCCGTGAAATGTAAGTAAAGTGTAGTAGCCTAGCTAGTTACTAGTCATGCTATCGACTGGGTAGTAAAGGAGTTATCACAAAGCTAACTAGTTGGATGTCCTTTGAGTCTTGGTTACATCTTTCAATGTCAGAGATATGTTGCTATGTGTACGTACTACAGGACTGATCCCTGGCTTATGGATGGTAACTAGATCAACTGTAACCTTAATAAATCAAATCTGTCTTTCGTGCTGATTTGAAGTCTTGGGTTTGGATACTGACATTATATTTATATCTAACTTTGATACAGAATTAGTTCATTTAGTGAGCGAGTTGAGGTGTACACAGTTGCTAAAGCCCCACCAGTTTACACAACTGAACAGACTTTTTTTTCTCTCTTCTCTGTGTGTGTGTGTGTGTGTGTGTCATGCGTGTGTGCATGATTTATATGTTGGGTCACCCGGTGTCGTCATCCTCTTTCCTCTCACGGATGTGTGTTTCTCATCCTGTCTTTCTGTGTTTCATCTCATCCTGGACTTCCTCTCTTCCTCCTCTCTACTTCTTGTCTCCACTTTCTCTACAGGCTCACCTGACCTCCTCTCTCTCTCTCTCTCTCTCTCTCTCTCTCTCTCTCTCTCTCTCTCTCTCTCCCCCCCATCTCTATCTTTCCCTTTCTCTTTCCCTCTCTCCCTCCCCCCTCCACTCTCAATCCCTCCCCCGCCCCATTTCCTCCCTCCCCGCCCCATTTCCTCCCTCCTCTATCTCCCTCTCCACTCTCCCTCTGTCCTTCCCTACCTCTCTTTCTCCTCCCTCCCTCCCTCCCTCTCCATCTCTTCTCCCCCCTCCCTCTGCCCTCTCCTGTGTGTGTGTGTGTGTGTGTGTGTGTGAATTGCAGTGGACAGTGTAATGTGACGGACCGTAGTTGATCCGTGATCCGTACGGATCACCCCCCACGGTTCGGAACGCATGTGAACCGCGGATCAATTGCAAAGTTTAACCATCATAGTGTAAAATACAGTTTTACTGCCGCTGTTACTTTATAAAGTAATAGTTGCAGTGAAAAGATAAAGACAAGATACATATGTGCTGTTTTTTTACTCTGAAGGTTGATTTGATATTTTTTTGAAAGCAGTTGTGTGTACTGTTCACATGAACGGGGCATGTTAAATCCCAACAAATCAATCCTGGATGCTCGCGTTGCAAAAAAAAGCAAAGGAGAAAAAAGCGCAGTGACAGCCATGGCTGGCAGAGGAGCTGAACAACTGGAAAAAGCCTCCCGCTTCATTTAAGTCTCATGTATGGGAGCATTTTGGCTTCCCTGTCAAATATAATGATGGAAGCAGGGTGGTGGACAACACCATTACGGTGTGTAGGCATTGTGCCACAGAAAGCCATATGATCATGGAAATACATGGAGCTTGGCCACACATTTAAAGCATCATCACCCTGGTGTGTCAGTGACAGGAGCCAATTCAGCCAAGAGACAACTTCTCACCACGGCATTTAAGCAGCCTTTTGCTGCAGAATCAGACCGGGCTAAAGCCATCACCAAATCAATTGGGATGTTGATCGCTGCAGACATGAGGCCATACTTTGTTGTGGAAAACAAAGGGTTTAAAAAATATGGTGAAAGTGCTTGAGCCACGCTACGAAATCCCCTGGCGCATCCACTTCAGTATGAAGATCGTGCCAGGTCTTTATGAACAGGAAAAATATCAAAATTGTCGACGAATTATCCAAGGCATCCTCTGTTGCCCTCACCTCAGATGGGTGGACCTCCAGGGTAACAGAAAGCTACGTGACTGCTCACTACACCACAGAGGAGTGGACCTCCAGGGTAACAGAAAGCTACGTGACTGACTGCTCACTACACCACAGAGGAGTGGACCTCCAGGGTAACAGAAAGCTACGTGACTGTGACTGTTCACTACACCACAGAGGAGTGGACCTCCAGGGTAACAGAAAGCTACGTGACTGTTCACTACACCACAGAGGAGTGGACCTCCAGGGTAACAGAAAGCTACGTGACTGCTCACTACACCACAGAGGAGTGGACCTCCAGGGTAACAGAAAGCTACGTGACTGACTGCTCACTACACCACAGAGGAGTGGACCTCCAGGGTAACGGAAAGCTACGTGACTGTGACTGTTCACTACACCACAGAGGAGTGGACCTCCAGGGTAACAAAAAGCTACGTGACTGTTCACTACACCACAGAGGAGTGGACCTCCAGGGTAACAGAAAGCTACGTGACTGTGACTGCTCACTTCACCACAGAGGAGTGGACCTCCAGGGTAACAAAAAGCTACGTGACTGTTCACTACACCACAGAGGAGTGGACCTCCAGGGTAACAGAAAGCTACGTGACTGTGACTGCTCACTTCACCACAGAGGAGTGGAAGATGTGAAGTCCAGTGTTACAGACACTCCTCCTCTATCAGAGTCACACAGGCACAAATCTGGCACAGTTATTGCTAGGAGCAGTAGCAGAGTAGAAGCTAGAGAGGCCCAATAGAAATATCCCAACCACCACAGATAGTACCAAGAACCAAGTAAATGCAGTGATAGAAGCTGGACTGGGGCCACAGATGGCTTGCTTTGCACATGTGATCAATTTAGCATTCCGAAGGGGAATCTCAGTGAACCAGATGGACCACCTCCTTGGGAGGATCAGGAAGGTGGTTTCCTTTTTCCACCGAAGCACAACAGCCGCTCATGTGCTTAACACCAAGCAGGAAATGTTACAGCTACCGACCCACAAGCTCATACACCATGTCACAACAAGATGGAACTCCACTTAAGACAAGTCGCTCTGGATAAGAGCGTCTGCTAAATGACTTAAATGTAAATGTTGGAGCGCCAGCTTGAGCAGCAGGCAGCTGTATACTCTGCACTGACAGACAAGACCCTGGAAAAAAATAAAGACATCGTCACCTTGTCTGATGTTGACGTGAAAGTGGCAGAGGAGGTTCTCCAGGTGCTCAAACCCCTCAAAACAGTTACAACCCTGAGCACTGAAATTGCACCGTCTGTGTCCATGATCCTACCTCTGAAAACAAGGATTCTACAATCCATGGTCCCAAGTGAGGAAGACATCACCATCACTAGAGATGTCAAGGCTGCCATTAGAGAGGACCTGAACCCCAGATACCCCCCTAATGTACAGGACTACCTTCATAGATGTACTGCACTGGATCCAAGGTTCAAGTTCCTGTCTGTTCAAGTCCCTGTCTCACCTAGACCCTGCCCTATAGCGGAGGACATACAGTGATCTCACCACTGAGATCGTGGCCACTGAAGAGGTAAAACAATGTAAAATAAGAGTTATTACTTCCATAATAAATATACTGCAGTCTGTTAGTCTATTGCTATTAGAATAATACTTTTTTGATTTGGAATAATAATGGCTTTTATTAAATGTTATTGCCACATTTGTAGTTATATGAAAATAAATAATTAGTTTAATAGATCAAGTCATTTTCTCTGCATGGTCAAGCCACAGAGCCGGCAGAAGCAGACTCAGAGGCATCTCCTACACAAAATAATTCAGCCATGAAGGAGCTTTTCGGGGAGACCTTTGTGAGCAAGGACACAGACAAGACGTTTGCCAACACCATCAAAGAGGAGGAGGCATCCTACAAGGCAGCAAGCAGCATTCCACTGGATGGTGATCCACTGGCATGGTGGAAAAGCAATGTGTGTAAATACCCTCACATTGCCATGATGACAAGACGCTACCTGGCTGTGCCTGGCACTCCAGTTCCTAGTGAGAGGGTGTTCTCCACGGCAGGGGACATAGTGACTGTAAAGAGGTCTACCCTCCCAGCAGGGGACATAGTGACTGTAAAGAGGTCTACCCTCCCAGCAGGGGACATAGTGACTGTAAAGAGGTCTACCCTCCCAGCAGGGGACATAGTGACTGTAAAGAGGTCTACCCTCCCAGCAGGGGACATAGTGACTGTAAAGAGGTCTACCCTCCCAGCAGGGGACATAGTGACTGTCAAGAGGTCTACCCTCCCAGCAGGGGACATAGTGACTGTAAAGAGGTCTACCCTCCCAGCAGGGGACATAGTGACTGTAAAGAGGTCTACCCTCCCAGCAGGGGACATAGTGACTGTAAAGAGGTCTACCCTCCCTGCAGGGGACATAGTGACTGTAAAGAGGTCTACCCTCCCTGCAGGGGACATAGTGACTGTAAAGAGGTCTACCCTCCCAGCAGGGGACATAGTGACTGTCAAGAGGTCTACCCTCCCAGCAGGGGACATAGTGACTGTCAAGAGGTCTACCCTCCCAGCAGGGGACATAGTGACTGTAAAGAGGTCTACCCTCCCTGCAGGGGACATAGTGACTGTAAAGAGGTCTACCCTCCCAGCAGGGGACATAGTGACTGTAAAGAGGTCTACCCTCCCAGCAGGGGACATAGTGACTGTAAAGAGGTCTACCCTCCCTGCAGGGGACATAGTGACTGTAAAGAGGTCTACCCTCCCAGCAGGGGACATAGTGACTGTAAAGAGGTCTACCCTCCCAGCAGGGGACATAGTGACTGTCAAGAGGTCTACCCTCCCAGCAGGGGACATAGTGACTGTAAAGAGGTCTACCCTCCCAGCAGGGGACATAGTGACTGTAAAGAGGTCTACCCTCCCAGCAGGGGACATAGTGACTGTAAAGAGGTCTACCCTCCCAGCAGGGGACATAGTGACTGTAAAGAGGTCTACCCTCCCAGCAGGGGACATAGTGACTGTAAAGAGGTCTACCCTCCCAGCAGGGGACATAGTGACTGTAAAGAGGTCTACCCTCCCAGCAGGGGACATAGTGACTGTCAAGAGGTCTACCCTCCCAGCAGGGGACATAGTGACTGTCAAGAGGTCTACCCTCCCAGCAGGGGACATAGTGACTGTCAAGAGGTCTACCCTCCCACCAGGGGACATAGTGACTGTCAAGAGGTCTACCCTCCCACCAGGGGACATAGTGACTGTCAAGAGGTCTACCCTCCCAGCAGGGGACATAGTGACTGTCAAGAGGTCTACCCTCCCAGCAGGGGACATAGTGACTGTCAAGAGGTCTACCCTCCCAGCAGGGGACATAGTGACTGTAAAGAGGTCTACCCTCCCAGCAGGGGACATAGTGACTGTAAAGAGGTCTACCCTCCCAGCAGGGGACATAGTGACTGTAAAGAGGTCTACCCTCCCAGCAGGGGACATAGTGACTGTAAAGAGGTCTACCCTCCCAGCAGGGGACATAGTGACTGTAAAGAGGTCTACCCTCCCAGCAGGGGACATAGTGACTGTAAAGAGGTCTACCCTCCCAGCAGGGGACATAGTGACTGTAAAGAGGTCTACCCTCCCAGCAGGGGACATAGTGACTGTAAAGAGGTCTACCCTCCCAGCAGGGGACATAGTGACTGTAAAGAGGTCTACCCTCCCAGCAGGGGACATAGTGACTGTAAAGAGGTCTACCCTCCCAGCAGGGGACATAGTGACTGTAAAGAGGTCTACCCTCTCAGCAGGGGACATAGTGACTGTAAAGAGGTCTACCCTCCCAGCAGGGGACATAGTGACTGTAAAGAGGTCTACCCTCCCAGCAGGGGACATAGTGACTGTAAAGAGGTCTACCCTCCCAGCAGGGGACATAGTGACTGTCAAGAGGTCTACCCTCCCAGCAGGGGACATAGTGACTGTAAAGAGGTCTACCCTCCCAGCAGTGGACATAGTGACTGTAAAGAGGTCTACCCTCCCAGCAGGGGACATAGTGACTGTAAAGAGGTCTACCCTCCCAGCAGGGGACATAGTGACTGTAAAGAGGTCTACCCTCCCAGCAGGGGACATAGTGACTGTAAAGAGGTCTACCCTCCCAGCAGGGGACATAGTGACTGTAAAGAGGTCTACCCTCCCAGCAGGGGACATAGTGACTGTAAAGAGGTCTACCCTCCCAGCAGGGGACATAGTGACTGTAAAGAGGTCTACCCTCCCAGCAGGGGACATAGTGACTGTCAAGAGGTCTATCCTCCCAGCAGGGGACATAGTGACTGTAAAGAGGTCTACCCTCCCAGCAGGGGACATAGTGACTGTCAAGAGGTCTACCCTCCCAGCAGGGGACATAGTGACTGTAAAGAGGTCTACCCTCCCAGCAGGGGACATAGTGAATGTCAAGAGGTCTACCCTCCCAGCAGGGGACATAGTGACTGTAAAGAGGTCTACTCTCCCAGCAGGGGATACAGTGACTGTAAAGAGGTCTACCCTCCCAGCAGGGGACATAGTGACTGTAAAGAGGTCTACCCTCCCAGCAGGGGACATAGTGACTGTAAAGAGGTCTACCCTCCCAGCAGGGGACATAGTGACTGTAAAGAGTTCTACCCTCCCAGCAGGGGACATAGTGACTGTCAAGAGGTATATCCTCCCAGCAGGGGACATAGTGACTGTAAAGAGGTCTACTCTCCCAGCAGGGGATACAGTGACTGTAAAGAGGTCTACCCTCCCAGCAGGGGACATAGTGACTGTAAAGAGGTCTACCCTCCCAGCAGGGGACATAGTGACTGTAAAGAGTTCTACCCTCCCAGCAGGGGACATAGTGACTGTCAAGAGGTATATCCTCCCAGCAGGGGACATAGTGACTGTAAAGAGGTCTACCCTCCCAGCAGGGGACATAGTGACTGTAAAGAGGTCTACCCTCCCAGCAGGGGACATAGTGACTGTCAAGAGGTCTACCCTCCCAGCAGGGGACATAGTGACTGTCAAGAGGTCTACCCTCCCAGCAGGGGACATAGTGACTGTAAAGAGGTCTACTCTCCCAGCAGGGGATACAGTGACTGTAAAGAGGTCTACCCTCCCAGCAGGGGACATAGTGACTGTAAAGAGGTCTACCCTCCCAGCAGGGGACATAGTGACTGTAAAGAGGTCTACCCTCCCAGCAGGGGACATAGTGACTGTCAAGAGGTCTACCCTCCCAGCAGGGGACATAGTGACTGTAAAGAGGTCTACCCTCCCAGCAGGGGACATAGTGACTGTAAAGAGGTCTACCCTCCCAGCATGGGACATAGTGACTGTAAAGAGGTCTACCCTCCCAGCAGGGGACATAGTGACTGTAAAGAGGTCTACCCTCCCAGCAGGGGACATAGTGACTGGAAAGAGGTCTACCCTCCCAGCAGGGGACATAGTGACTGTAAAGAGGTCTACCCTCCCAGCAGGGGACATAGTGACTGTAAAGAGGTCTACCCTCCCAGCAGGGGACATAGTGACTGTCAAGAGGTCTACCCTCCCAGCAGGGGACATAGTGACTGTCAAGAGGTCTACCCTCCCAGCACGGGACATAGTGACTGTAAAGAGGTCTACCCTCCCAGCAGGGGACATAGTGACTGTAAAGAGGTCTACCCTCCCAGCAGGGGACATAGTGACTGTAAAGAGGTCTACCCTCCCAGCAGGGGACATAGTGACTGTAAAGAGGTCTACCCTCCCAGCAGGGGACATAGTGACTGTAAAGAGGTCTACCCTCCCAGCAGGGGACATAGTGACTGTAAAGAGGTCTACCCTCCCAGCAGGGGACATAGTGACTGTAAAGAGGTCTACCCTCCCAGCAGGGGACATAGTGACTGTAAAGAGGTCTACCCTCCCAGCAGGGGACATAGTGACTGTAAAGAGGTCTACCCTCCCAGCAGGGGACATAGTGACTGTAAAGAGGTCTACCCTCCCAGCAGGGGACATAGTGACTGTAAAGAGGTCTACCCTCCCAGCAGGGGACATAGTGACTGTAAAGAGGTCTACCCTCCCAGCAGGGGACATAGTGACTGTAAAGAGGTCTACCCTCCCAGCAGGGGACATAGTGACTGTAAAGAGGTCTACCCTCCCAGCAGGGGACATAGTAGGGGACATAGTGACTGTCAAGAGGTCTACCCTCCCAGCAGGGGACATAGTGACTGTAAAGAGGTCTACCCTCCCAGCAGGGGACATAGTGACTGTCAAGAGGTCTACCCTCCCAGCAGGGGACATAGTGACTGTAAAGAGGTCTACCCTCCCAGCAGGGGACATAGTGACTGTAAAGAGGTCTACCCTCCCAGCAGGGGACATAGTGACTGTAAAGAGGTCTACCCTCCCAGCAGGGGACATAGTGACTGTAAAGAGGTCTACCCTCCCAGCAGGGGACATAGTGACTGTCAAGAGGTCTACCCTCCCAGCAGGGGACATAGTGACTGTAAAGAGGTCTACCCTCCCAGCAGGGGACATAGTGACTGTAAAGAGGTCTACCCTCCCAGCAGGGGACATAGTGACTGTCAAGAGGTCTACCCTCCCAGCAGGGGACATAGTGACTGTCAAGAGGTCTACCCTCCCAGCAGGGGACATAGTGACTGTCAAGAGGTCTATCCTCCCAGCAGGGGACATAGTGACTGTAAAGAGGTCTACCCTCCCAGCAAGGGACATAGTGACTGTCAAGAGGTCTACCCTCCCAGCAGGGGACATAGTGACTGTCAAGAGGTCTACCCTCCCAGCAGGGGACATAGTGACTGTCAAGAGGTCTACCCTCCCAGCAGGGGACATAGTGACTGTAAAGAGGTCTACCCTCCCAGCAGGGGACATAGTGACTGTAAAGAGGTCTACCCTCCCAGCAGGGGACATAGTGACTGTAAAGAGGTCTACCCTCCCAGCAGGGGACATAGTGACTGTAAAGAGGTCTACCCTCCCAGCAGGGGACATAGTGACTGTAAAGAGGTCTACCCTCCCAGCAGGGGACATAGTGACTGTAAAGAGGTCTACCCTCCCAGCAGGGGACATAGTGACTGTAAAGAGGTCTACCCTCCCAGCAGGGGACATAGTGTGACTGTCAAGAGGTCTACCCTCCCAGCAGGGGACATAGTGACTGTCAAGAGGTCTACCCTCCCAGCAGGGGACATAGTGACTGTCAAGAGGTCTACCCTCCCAGCAGGGGACATAGTGACTGTCAAGAGGTCTACCCTCCCAGCAGGGGACATAGTGACTGTCAAGAGGTCTACCCTCCCAGCAGGGGACATAGTGACTGTCAAGAGGTCTACCCTCCCAGCAGGGGACATAGTGACTGTAAAGAGGTCTACCCTCCCAGCAGGGGACATAGTGACTGTAAAGAGGTCTACCCTCCCAGCAGGGGACATAGTGACTGTAAAGAGGTCTACCCTCCCAGCAGGGGACATAGTGACTGTAAAGAGGTCTACCCTCCCAGCAGGGGACATAGTGACTGTAAAGAGGTCTACCCTCCCAGCAGGGGACATAGTGACTGTAAAGAGGTCTACCCTCCCAGCAGGGGACATAGTGACTGTAAAGAGGTCTACCCTCCCAGCAGGGGACATAGTGACTGTAAAGAGGTCTACCCTCCCAGCAGGGGACATAGTGACTGTAAAGAGGTCTACCCTCCCAGCAGGGGACATAGTGACTGTAAAGAGGTCTACCCTCCCAGCAGGGGACATAGTGACTGTAAAGAGGTCTACCCTCCCAGCAGGGGACATAGTGACTGTAAAGAGGTTTACCCTCCCAGCAGGGGACATAGTGACTGTAAAGAGGTCTACCCTCCCAGCAGGGGACATAGTGACTGTAAAGAGGTCTACCCTCCCAGCAGGGGACATAGTGACTGTAAAGAGGTTTACCCTCCCAGCAGGGGACATAGTGACTGTCAAGAGGTCTACCCTCCCAGCAGGGGACATAGTGACTGTAAAGAGGTCTACCCTCCCAGCAGGGGACATAGTGACTGTAAAGAGGTCTACCCTCCCAGCAGGGGACATAGTGACTGTAAAGAGGTCTACCCTCCCAGCAGGGGACATAGTGACTGTAAAGAGGTCTACCCTCCCAGCAGGGGACATAGTGACTGTAAAGAGGTCTACCCTCCCAGCAGGGGACATAGTGACTGTAAAGAGGTCTACCCTCCCAGCAGGGGACATAGTGACTGTAAAGAGGTCTACCCTCCCAGCAGGGGACATAGTGACTGTAAAGAGGTCTACCCTCCCAGCAGGGGACATAGTGACTGTAAAGAGGTCTACCCTCCCAGCAGGGGACATAGTGACTGTAAAGAGGTCTACCCTCCCAGCAGGGGACATAGTGACTGTAAAGAGGTCTACCCTCCCAGCAGGGGACATAGTGACTGTAAAGAGGTCTACCCTCCCAGCAGGGGACATAGTGACTGTAAAGAGGTCTACCCTCCCAGCAGGGGACATAGTGACTGTCAAGAGGTCTACCCTCCCAGCAGGGGACATAGTGACTGTCAAGAGGTCTACCCTCCCAGCAGGGGACATAGTGACTGTCAAGAGGTCTACCCTCCAGCAGGGGACATAGTGACTGTCAAGAGGTCTACCCTCCCAGCAGGGGACATAGTGACTGTCAAGAGGTCTACCCTCCCAGCAGGGGACATAGTGACTGTCAAGAGGTCTACCCTCCCAGCAGGGGACATAGTGACTGTCAAGACGTCTACCCTCCCAGCAGGGGACATAGTGACTGTCAAGAGGTCTACCCTCCCAGCAGGGGACATAGTGACTGTAAAGAGGTCTACCCTCCCAGCAGGGGACATAGTGACTGTAAAGAGGTCTACCCTCCCAGCAGGGGACATAGTGACTGTAAAGAGGTCTACCCTCCCAGCAGGGGACATAGTGACTGTAAAGAGGTCTACCCTCCCTGCAGGGGACATAGTGACTGTAAAGAGGTCTACCCTCCCAGCAGGGGACATAGTGACTGTCAAGAGGTCTACCCTCCCAGCAGGGGACATAGTGACTGTAAAGAGGTCTACCCTCCCAGCAGGGGACATAGTGACTGTAAAGAGGTCTACCCTCCCTGCAGGGGACATAGTGACTGTAAAGAGGTCTACCCTCCCAGCAGGGGACATAGTGACTGTCAAGAGGTCTACCCTCCCAGCAGGGGACATAGTGACTGTCAAGAGGTCTACCCTCCCAGCAGGGGACATAGTGACTGTAAAGAGGTCTACCCTCCCAGCAGGGGACATAGTGACTGTAAAGAGGTCTACCCTCTCTCCAGACAATGTAGACATCCTCATATTTTTCTTTTTTTTACAAGAATTTGAAGTTATAAGCTCAGGTCTGCTTTGCTTTCTTTACTTTTGTTTGATGGTGTGGACACAGGCAATTTTTTCATTCATTAATTGTTCAAAGGAAGAATGTATCATGCCTCACTTTAATTTAACAATTGTGTATTGAATATTTTTGTTTTAAGATTTTATTTAAACATTGAAAAGTTCCTTGCTTTAAGTAATAAATGGAAAGCAAAGTTATATTTGTCTCCTTTTTTTTTTTTTTTTTGCTGATCAGAAAATGATCCGATCCGTGATCCGAACCGTGAGTTTTGTGATCCGTTGCACCACTAAGTTTATGATGTGTATTATAGTAGACAGTGTAGTGTAATGATGTTGAGTGTAATGATGACTGTGTGTTACAGTAGACGGTGTGGAGTGTGATGATGACTGTGTGTTGCAGTAGACGGTGTGTTAATGATGACTGTGTGTTACAGTAGACGGTGTGGAGTGTGATGATGACTGTGTGTTGCAGTAGACGGTGTGTTAATGATGACTGTGTGTTACAGTAGACGGTGTGGAGTGTAATGATGACTGTGTGTTGCAGTAGACGGTGTGGAGTGTAATGGTGACTGTGTGTTGCAGTAGACGGTGTGTTAATGATGACTGTGTGTTGCAGTAGACGGTGTGTTAATGATGACTGTGTGTTGCAGTAGACGGTGTGTTAATGATGACTGTGTTGCAGTAGACGGTGTGGAGTGTAATGGTGACTGTGTGTTGCAGTAGACGGTGTGTTAATGATGACTGTGTGTTGCAGTAGACGGTGTGTTAATGATGACTGTGTGTTGCAGTAGACGGTGTGGAGTGTAATGATGACTGTGTGTTACAGTAGACGGTGTGGAGTGTGATGATGACTGTGTGTTGCAGTAGACGGTGTGTTAATGATGACTGTGTGTTACAGTAGACGGTGTGTGATGATGACTGTGTGTTACAGTAGACGGTGTGGAGTGTGATGATGACTGTGTGTTGCAGTAGACGGTGTGTTAATGATGACTGTGTGTTACAGTAGACGGTGTGTTAATGATGACTGTGTGTTACAGTAGACGGTGTGTGATGATGACTGTGTGTTGCAGTAGATGGTGTGGAGTGTAATGATGACTGTGTTGCAGTAGACGGTGTGTTAATGATGACTGTGTTGCAGTAGACGGTGTGGAGTGTAATGGTGACTGTGTGTTGCAGTAGACGGTGTGTTAATGATGACTGTGTGTTGCAGTAGACGGTGTGGAGTGTGATGATGACTGTGTGTTGCAGTAGACGGTGTGTTAATGATGACTGTGTGTTGCAGTAGACGGTGTGTTAATGATGACTGTGTTGCAGTAGACGGTGTGGAGTGTGATGATGACTGTGTGTTGCAGTAGACGGTGTGGAGTTTAATGATGACTGTGTGTTGCAGTAGACGGTGTGGAGTGTGATGATGACTGTGTGTTGCAGTAGACGGTGTGTTAATGATGACTGTGTGTTGCAGTAGACGGTGTGCAGTGTAATGATGACTGTGTTGCAGTAGACGGTGTGTTAATGATGACTGTGTGTTGCAGTAGACGGTGTGCAGTGTAATGATGACTGTGTGTTGCAGTAGACGGTGTGTTAATGGTGACTGTGTGTTGCAGTAGACGGTGTGGAGTGTAATGGTGACTGTGTGTTACAGTAGACGGTGTGGAGTGTGATCCAGGATGCCTGGTTCTGGACAGTGACTTCCTGCTTAGTGGAGAGCTCTGTGAGTTTGGAGACACGGAGGTCATGGGGCTGGACAGAGACACAGGTCAGACACACACACACACACACACACACACACACACACACACACGGATTTCCGAGTCCTTGACTAAATGCTGTTGTATGCCCTATCCCTCTACCAGCTATGACAGAGTTCTCTCTGAGTGATGAAAGCTCCAGCCTTCCAGCTCCGGATGACTCCACCTTCCCAGCTTTCCTCTCCTGTAAGGGGTGTGGTCAACTGATTGGGGCCGACCTTGACCTAGGAGCGGGACTACACTTGGGGGTGGGACTCTACTGCACGACCTGTGAGGAGGACGTCCAATCAGAATCGCACACAGCCTTGGAGGATAGCTCACAAGGGGAGGAGTCAACCCCAGCTGTCCAATCCCATGCGGTGCAAGACAGGAAGAGGAAGAGAAGTAAGGCGGGTGATGAAGAAGCCTGTATGAAGGTGTACACATGCTCTCTGTGTAGTTTCTCCTCTCGCTACTCCAACCATCTAAAACGCCACATGAGAACCCATGATGGAGAGAAGCCCTACCGCTGTCCCCACTGCCCCTACGCCTCCACACAGAGGGTCAACCTGCAGAGACACACACGCACACACACCGGGGAGAAGCCCTACCTCTGCAACGCCTGCTGCTATGCCTGTAGTTCCCTGGGGAACCTGCGGAGGCACCAGCGCTCACACAGCCAGGAACCCCGGGCACAACGCACACACACACTGATGAGACGCAGCAGACGAAAACACACACACCGAGGAAACGCTGAAGTTAAGAGCATACAGTCAGGCATGTACAAACACACACGGGTCCCGTATGACTCAGTTGGTAGAGCATGGCGCTTGCAACACCAAGGTTGTGGGTTCCCTTCCCGGGTCTACCCATATTTGAAATGTATGCACGCATGACTAAGTCGCTTTGACCAAAAGTATGTGGACACTTGCTCGTCAAACATCTCAATCCAAAATCCTAGGCGTTAATAGGGAGTTGGTCCCCTTAATATGAAGTTGGTCCCCCTCCCTTTGCTGCTATAACAGCCTCCACTCTTCTGGGAAGGCTTTTCACTAGAGGTTGGAACATTGCTGCTATAACAGCCTCCACTCCTCTGGGAAGGCTTTTCACTAGAGGTTGGAACATTGCTGCTATAACAGCCTCCACTCTTCTGGGAAGGCTTTCCACTAGATGTTGGAACATTGCTGCAGGGACTTGATTCCATTCAGTCACAAGAGCATTAGTGAGGTCGGGCACTGATGTTGGGTGATTAGACCTGGCTAACAGTCGGCGTTCCAATTAATCCCAAAGGTGTTCGATGCGGTTGAGGTCAGGGCTCTGTGCAGAGCAGTTAAGTTCTTCCACACTGATCTCGACAAAACATTTCTGTATGGAACTTGCTTTGTGCACATGTGTATTGTCATGCTGAAACAGGAAAGGGCCTTCCCCAAAATTTTGCCACAAAGTTGGAAGCACAGAATTGTCTAGAATGTCATTGTATTTTGTAGCGTTAAAATTTCCCTTCACTGGAACTAAGCCCAAACCAATAAAAACATCCCCAGGCCATTATTCCTCCCCTACCAAACGTTACAGCTGGCACTATGCAAGAACAGATTATTTTTACGGTCAACTGTAAGTGCTACAGCAGTCGGCGGTCCCGTTATGTGAGCTTGTGTGGCCTACCACTTCGCGGCTGAGCTGTTGTTGCTCCTAGATATTTACACTTCACAATAACAGCACTTACAGTTGACCGGGGCAGCACTAGCAGGGCAGAAATTTGAGGAACAGACTTGTTGGAAAGGTGGCATCCTATGACAGTGCACGTTTAAAATTACTGAGGTCTTCAGTAAGGCCATTCTACTGCCAATGGAGATTGAATGGCTGTGTGTTTGATTTTATACTAGAGGTCGACCGATTATGATTTTTCAATAACGATACCGATTATTGGAGGTCCAAAAAGGTCGATGCCGATTAATCGGCCGATTTAAATTTAAAAAATTAACAAAAAACATTAAAAAATCTCATATATATTTATATATATATTTATATATATATGATTTTATATATATATATATATATATATATATATATATATATATATAATAATTTTATAAAAAAAAATATTTGTAATAATGACAATTACAACAATACTGAATGAACACTTATTTTAACTTAATATAATACATCAATAAAATCAATTTAGCCTCAATTAAATAATGAAACATGTTAAATTTGTTTTAAATAATGCAAAAACAAAGTGTTGGAGGAGAAAGTAAAAGTACAATATGTGCCATGTAAAAAAGGTTTAAGTTCTTTGCTCAGAACATGAGAACATATGAAAGCTGGTGGTTCCTTTTAACATGTCTTCAATATTCCCAGGTAAGAAGTTTTAGGTTGTAGTTATTATAGGAATTATAGGACTATTTCTCTCTATACGATTTGTATTTCATATACCTTTGACTATTGGATGTTCTTATAGGCACTTTAGTATTGCCAGTATAACAGTATAGCTTCCGTCCCTCTCCTCGCTCCTACCTGGGCTCGAACCAGGAACACATCGACAACAGCCACCCTCGAAGCAGCGTTACCCATGCAGAGCAAGGGGAACAACTACTCCAAGTCTCAGAGCAAGTGACGTTTGAAACGCTATTAGCGCGCACCCCACTAACTAGCTAGCCATTTCACATCGGTTACACCAGCCTAATCTTGGGAGTTGGCAGGCTTGAAGGGGTGGGTATAATTTGTGGAACGTTCCAACAGGAATCTGTTCCAAAAAACGTAAAGTAAAAGGTTGCCAACCAACAACGCATACAAAGTAGCAACGCATACAAACCTAGCTAACTAGCTGCCGAATAGGCATCAACTCACCACGTAGCTTATTCTTAATGTTTGTCCAAAGGCAACCAGAGTGAGGACAGACATTTTTCGGAATAAACGTGATGAGTGAAAAATGCAATGAAATAGACCACTCACTACCGGTATCGTATTCTGCCGCTATACAACTTTGTATGCGTATTTTTTTTGGCAACCTTGTTATTTACGAAGTTTATGGAATAGATTCCTGTTGGAACGTTCCACAAATTATACCCACCCGGCTTGAAGTCATAAACAGCGCAATGCTTGAAGCACAGCGAAGAGCTGCTGGCAAAACACACGAAAGTGCTGTTTGAATGAATGCTTACGAGCCTGCTGCTGCCTACCATCGCTCAGTCAGACTGCTCTATCAAATCATAGACCTAATTATAATAAACACACAGAAATACGAGCCTTAGATCATTAATATGGTCGAATCCGGAAACTATCATCTCGAAAAGAAAACGTTTTTTCTTTCAGTGAAATATGGAACCGTTACGTATTTTATCTAACGGGTGGCATCCCTAAGTCTAAATATTCCTGTTACATTGCACAACCTTCAATGTTATGTCATAATTACGTAAAATTCGGGCAAATTAGTTCGAAACGAGCCAGGCGGCCCAAACTGTTGCATATACCCTGACTCTGCGTGCAATGAACGCAAGAGAAGTGACACAATTTCATGTTAGCAGGTAATATTAACTAAATATGCAGGTTTAAAAATATATACTTGTGTATTGATTTTAAAGAAAGGCATTGATGTTTATGGTTAGGTACATTGGTGCAACGACAGTGCTTTTTTCGCAAATGCGCTTGTTAAATCATCATCCGTTTGTTGAAGAAGGCTGTGATTCGATGAGAAATTAACAGGCACCGCATCGATTATATGCAACGCAGGACATTAGATAAACTAGTAATATCATCAACCATGTGTAGTTAACTAGTGATTATGTTAAGATTGATAGTTTTTTATAAGGTAAGTTTAATGCTAGCTAGCAACTTACCTTGGCTTCTTGCTGCCCTCGCGTAACAAGTAGTCAGCCTGCCATGCAGGCTCCTCGTGGAGTGCAATATAAGGCAGGTGGTTAGAGCGTTGGACTAGTAACCGGAGGGTTGCAAAAACGAATCCCCCCTGAACAAGGCAGTTAACCCCCGTTCCTAGGCCGTCATTGAAAATAAGAATGTTTTCTTAATCTGACTTGCCTGGTTAAAAAAAAGGTGTAATAAAAAAAAATGTCAAATCGGTAGCCAAAAATACCGTTTAAAAAAAAATAAAAAAAATTTTTTTTTTTAAATAAAAACTTGAAATCGGACATTCCGATTAATCGGTCGACCTCTATTTTATACACCTGTCAGTATCGAGTTTGGCTGAAATAGCTGAATCCACTCATTTGAAGAGGAGTCCACAAGTGTGTGTGTGCGTGTGTGTGTGATATATATATATATACATACATACATACAAACAAACATACATACATACATACATACATACATACATACATACATACATACATACATACATACATACATACATACATACATACATACATACATACATACATACATATGCACATACATATGCACATACATATGCACATACATATACTTCCTTATATGAACTGTAACTCAGTAAAATATTTATATATATATATATATATATATATATACATACATACATACATACATACATACATACATACATACATACATACATACATACATACATACATATGCACATACATATGCACATACATATACTTCCTTATATGAACTGTAACTCAGTAAAATATATATATATATATATTTTACTGAGTTACAGTTCATATAAGGAAATCAGTCAATGTCAATAAATGAATTAGGCCCTAGTCTATGGATTTCCCCTGACTGGGCAGGGGAGCATCCATGGGTAGGTCTGGGAGGGCGCGTGGGAGCCGGGAGCCAGGCCCAGCCAATCAGAATTATTTTTTTCCCAACAAAGTAGCTTTATTACAGACAGAAATAATCCTCAGTTTCATCAGCTGTCTGGGTGGCTGGTCTCAGACTATCCCACAGGTATTAACACATTTGTGTACTACATTTTTGAGAAATAAGCTTTTTTTTGTGGGAATGGAAAATGTTTGGGATCTTTTATTTCAGCTCATGAAACATGGGACCAACACTTGACATGTTGCGTTTATATTTTTGTTCAGTTTGTGTGTGTGTGTGTGTGTGTGTGTGTGTGTGTGTGTGTGTGTGTGTGTGTATATTATATCTATGTCTCTAGATCTATCTATATATGTATATGTCACCTTTACAACAAGTCAAAAGTTTGGACACACCTACTCATTCAAGGGTTTTCCTTTATTTTCACTATTTTGTACATTGTAGAATAATAGTGAAGACATCAAAACTATGAAATAACACATATGGAATCATGTAGTAACCAAAGAAGTGTTAAACAAATCCAAATATATTTTAGATTCTTCAAAGCCAGCCGCCCTTTGCCTTGATGACAGCTTTGCACACTCTTGGCATTCTCTCAACCAGCTTCACCTGGAATGCTTTTCCAACAGTCTTGAAGGAGTTCCCACATATGCTGAGCACTTGTTGGCTGCTTTTCCTTCACTCTGCGGTCCAAACTCATCCCAAACCATCTCAATTGGGTTGAAGTTGGGTGATTGTGGAGGCCAGGTCATCTGATGAACCACTCCTTCTTGGTCAAATAGCGCTTACACAGCCTGGAGGTGTGTTGGGCCATTGTCCTGTGGAGAAATAAAATATAGTCCCAGTAAGCTCAAACCAGATAGGATGGCGTATTGCTGCAAAATGCTGTGGTAGCCATGCTGGTTAAGTGTGCCTTAAATTTTAAATAAATGACCAACAGTGTCACCAGCAAAGCACCATCACACCTCCTCCTCCATGCTTCATGGTGGGAACTACACATGCGGAGATCATCCGTTCACCCACACCGCGTCTCACAAAGACACAGTGGTTGGGACCAAAAATCACCAATTTGGACTCCAGACCGAAGGACAAATTTCCACCGGTCTAATGTCCATTGTTCATGTTACTTGGCCCAAGCAAGTCTCTTCCTCTTATTGGTGTCCTTTAGTAGTGGTTTCTTTGCAGCAATTCCACCATGAAGGCCTGATTCACGCAGTCTCCTCTGAACAGTTGATGTTGAGATGTGTCTGTTACTTGAACTCTGTGAAGCATTTATTTGGGTTGCAATTTCTGGGGTTGGTAACTCTAATGAACGTATCCTCTGCAGCAGAGGCAACTCTGGCTCTCATGAGGACCGCCACAGGAATGGAAGACCCAATCTCATCATAGCGCTCAATGGCTTTTTGCGACTGCACTTGAAGAAACTTTAAAAGTTCTTGAAATGTTCCGTATTGACTGACCTTCATGTGTTAAGGTAATGATGGACTGTCATTCTCTTTCCTTATTTAAGGTGTTCTTGTCATAATATGGACATAGCCCCATTTGGTAAAAGACCATCTTCTGTATACCACCCTTACCTTGTCACAACACAACTGATTGACTCAAACACATTAAGAAGGAAAGAAATTCCACAAATTAAGGTTTAACAAGGCACATTTGTCAATTGAAATGCATTCCAGGTGACAACCTCATGAAGCTGGTTAAGAGAATTCCAAGAGTGTGCAAAGCTGTCTTCAAGGCAAAGGGTGGCTATTTGAAGAATCAAATATAAAATAGATTTGATTTAACACTTCATTTGTTTAACACTTTTTTGTTTACTACATGATTCCATATGTGTTATTTCATAGTTGTGATGTCTCCACTATTATTCTACAATGTAGAAAACAGTAAAAAATAAAGAAAAACCCTTGAATGAGTAGGTGTCCAAACTTTTGATTTGTACTATAAATATATAGATAGATATGCATTACACACACCTGTTCAACATATTTACCGAACCAGCATTAATGGTCCTCACTCAAACTGGGAGTGATACGTTAGAGGATAGTTTTAGTGAGAACATTATGTCTTGTAGCACACAGCTCAGAGTGAAAGGAGAAGTGTTGGTTAACTTCCTGAAACTGTTAAAAAAAGAGGAAGAAGCTCTTTTTGGTTGGCTGGTTACTGAACTTAAGATCTTTGGGGGTTGTGTGTCGGGCTGTAACGCCTAATTCAAATGAAACATATATTTTTTTTTAAGCACTTGAAGGCACATGCTCGCGCTGGAAATAGAATGCAAATGAGAGAACAGACGGGCCGCAAGCGTCTACGGTGTCGTAACGCTTTAAATTCGAAAGCAAGTCTATATTTTACACGTCTAAGCGGAGCACTGCTTTTAAAACAGGGGTATCAAACTCATTCCACGGAGGACCGAGTGTTTGCAGATGGGTTTTTTTTCTCCCTTTCAATTAAGACCTAGACAACCAGGTGAAGGGTCACTAATTAGTGACCTCCATGTATCAATCAAGTACAAGGGAGGAGGGGAACCCTACGGACACCCTCCCTGGAATGAGTTTGACACCTGCTTTAAAATAAGCAGATACATTGCGGATAAATTGTGTGGTTCAATTTAGAAAAGCAATTGTTATGTTCTTCCATATACTAAGTAGACTAAATGTTGTTGACCTGTAAAGCTAAGGTTATTCTATTAAATAGACAACATTTTACATTTGTCATTTAGCAGACGCTCTTATCCAGAGTGACTTACAGTAGTAAATGCATACATTTCATAATTATTATTTATTTGTTCTGTACTAGATATTTGAAAACAATTGCAGCTTAGCTGTGTTGATTTTCATCATAGGCATATAGCCTAGGCAGGCTACGGCTGGACAACTGGAGGACTCCGATTTCCTGACAGAATAGCGTTACTCTCTGTAGATGAAGTGAGCTAGCAAAGCAGCAACAGTTTAGCACAGGTGAGGTGAGTCAAAGGGGCTACATAGCAAACAAATATATCTGTTTATTATGGATTGTCATGACGACGTTGGCATACGTTACGGAGTGCATTGACTCCGGCTACGCACGTACATTTCCCGCTGTTGACGGGTGTCTCTACGGTTCACCTAACCCACGGACCGTATGTGTATGCAGTTTTGGGGTCACGGTTCGGTTTTGAAACGCCATCCACAATATTCAGCATTCACAAGGTTCCTGGCATTGTCTGTTGTGACAGGATTGTTATGTTGGGCCTCAAGTTTCCACTCTGATGCTGTGTTTGTAACCATGTGGAAGGTAGGAATTTACCAGTTGTGAAGTCATAAATACCGGTTGAATGCATTCATGTGATTTTAACTCGTTGAGAAACACAGATTGGCTAATGGCCAACAAGCTGCGTACAGCCATCATGCTTGTAAACAAATTGCAGTGTTAAAAAAAATATGAATATATTGCTTTTTATAAATAGTGTTTTGTTACATTTAACTGCCTAAAATGCTGTTATAGAGGCCATTTCCTTAGTAGGTGACAAAGGTCCCTCTACTGAACGGTCCGTCATACCCCTAGTTGTGTGTTAATGTGTGTGTACTGTTCTCTCCTTCAGATGCCGTGGTGTCAGACCTGACAGTGTGTATGAGGGAGGACTCTGATTTCCTCCAGAACCTAGGGGGGGTAGCTTCTCCCTCCTCCGCTCCCCTCCCTGACCTCCTCTTCCCCCTCTGCTGTCACTCCTGTGGCCTCACCCTGGAGGGAGAAGGAGGAGAGATAGAGGAGGAGGGTGGAGGGCAGGTGTGTAATAAATGTTCTGAGTCTCTCATCTCCAAGAAACCAGGGTCCCCCAGCCCCACTGACACACTCCAGTCAGAGGCCAGCAAGCTGTACCGCTGCCGCCTCTGCCCCTTCCTCTCCCTCTACCCCAACCACCTGGCCCGACACGCCCACACCCACAGCGGGGAGAAGCCCCACCGCTGCCCCCAGTGCCCCTACGCCTCGGCCCACCTGGACAACCTGAAACGCCACCTCCGGGTCCACACAGGGGAGAAGCCCTACCGCTGTCCCCAGTGCTCGTACGCCTGCGCGAACCTGGCCAACCTCAGGCGCCATGAGAGGATTCACTCTGGAGCCAAGCCGTTCCACTGCTCTGTGTGTGGCTACAGCTGTAACCAGAGTATGAACCTGAAGAGACACATGTTGAGACACACGGGAGAGAAGCCGTACGGCTGTGCTGAGTGTGACTACACCACGGGACACTGGGACAACTACAAACGCCACCAGAGGAAACACGGACACAACACACACAGCTGGGACAAACACACACACCAGGACACTACAGCAGACAGCTGGGACAAACACACACACCAGGACACTACAACAACAGACAGCTGGGACAAACACACACACCAGGACACTACAGCAGACAGCTGGGACAAACACACACCAGGACACTACAACAACAGACAGCGAGGGGTGGAACACAAAGGAGAAAACGGAGAACACACCACCAGCACAGACCAACACTGGGTTCAAGAGACAGGGATCCATAGCCAGGGAGAGGTGTAGCTGGGGGGAGGAGGTGTAGCCGGGGGGAGGAGGCGTAGCCGGGGGGAGGAGGCGTAGCCGGGGGGAGGAGGCGTAGCCGGGGGGAGGAGGCGTAGCCGGGGGGAGGAGCGTAGCCGGGGGGAGGAGCGTAGCCGGGGGGAGGAGGTGTAGCCGGGGGGAGGAGGTGTAGCCGGGGGGAGGAGCGTAGCCGGGGGCAGGAGCGTGGGAGGGGGAGGAGCGTAGCCGGGGGGAGGAGGCGTAGCCCGGGGGGAGGAGGCGTGGGCGGGGCGGGGAGGGGGCGTAGCCGGGGGGGGGGCGTAGCCGGGGGGGGGAGGCGTAGCCGGGGGGGGAGGTGTAGCCGGGGAGAGGTGTAGTTGGGGGGAGGAGACCCCTTCCTCTGTTCTCAGGCCTCAGAAGGGTGGGGCTTATCTCAGGTGCCTTTAGAGGCGGAGCTACATGAGCCGTCGTTCTGCATGTGAATACTGCACTGACCTTTACCTTGGGCGTTGAAGGGCATGTGGGCGTGCCATTCAAGATTGATCTTCTTTTTGAATGGTAACACAATGTTTTTAATTCAGTGGATCCCAATGTTTGAAATTATGTTTTGATTGAATTGTAGCCCATTTCAAAAATCAGGTTTTGTGTGACAAATATATATTTTTTTGTAAACTTCAATGAACCGAATTGTGAAAATGTACACATTTTTATGATTATATTTGAGTTATTTTCTTAATCATTATTTCAACAATGTTTCACAGCTGAGTGCAAGGCTACTCAGAGAATGTACAGGGCCACAGTAACTGTCTGTCTGCACACGCTGCCTTATCCATCTCTCCAATCCTGAAATAAAGACCTTTAACTGTTATCCCTTTGTGGGTTTATGCTTGTAATAGGAGTGGTTTGGGTGTAATGTGTAACGCTTGTAATCCATTTGATATCTTTCTCTATAGTTTTTAGGGTGCGAGGCTGTGTCGACAGGTGTTTCCTGATTGAAGGGGTCATATTATCACGCTCCCTTATGCAAAACATGACTGTGATATTATTAAGATATCAGATCATCTATGCATGCATTTCTCAGTTTCTCTCTAAAGTGTGTGTCTGTGACTGGAGTTTCAAAGCACACAGAAGAGAAACACCAACACCCATGGGGCTGGTAGGATTATATTTAATCATATTGTTATATTATCTGATCATTACTACCTGGTAGGATTATATTTAATCATATTGTTATATTATCTGATCATTACTACCTGGTAGGATTATATTTAATCATATTGTTATATTATCTGATCATTACTACCTGGTAGGATTATATTTAATCATATTGTTATATTATCTGGTCATTAATACCTGGTAGGAAACTTAATCATATCATATGATTAGACATTATTAGGGGTTCACAGCAAATCTGTGAAACCTATTGTTATTCTTTGATTATTTTTTTATTTCTTTTATTTGATTATTTTTTTCTTCCTTGACATGGTCAAATAACTCAAGCATAGATTGGTAACTTTATTTTCTAATTTGGCACCCAGAAACTAGAAGCCATGAGCAACTTGGTCTGAAAATAATGGCACTGATAATGGCACTGTAGGTGGCGCTGAAACTTTGTATTCAGGTGTCTTTCTTCGTGCTGAATAAATTTGCCTCAATGAGTCATAATGTCCATCAGGATAGATTTTTCCTTTATATTGCAGATATTGGAAAACCTTTAAAAAAAAATGTCATGAACCATAAATCCCCAAAACATCAAATTAAGTATGTAGGCCAATTGTACATCTTAACTTAGTTTGAGCAAGGCTAAGGGATTGGTTAAATGATGTCTGAGTTATTTATCAATCAGGAAATAATTTGTAAATCCACTCCCAAGTTTGGCATTGATATCTTAAAAGGAATAACTGTTAACAATTCACTTTTTGATTATTTAAAGCTGATGCTTAAAATACTCCCCCAAATTATTCTCATGGACTAAAAGTCAGATTCACAGCAAATTTGGTCTTTGGACTCATTACAATTGTCCCTAAAGAGTTTGAGAAAAAAACGTTGATGCATTGAAAGATGGGCACACTATACCAGTAGATGCTAGCAAATACGTTATTATGCAGAAAGTAGCAGTGGCACCATAAAATATTAGATCAATAACTATCGATCAAGTGGACTTTGTCTCATGAAAATGAATGTTAGATGTAAAAGAGTGACTGTTCCTAAAAATCTACTTCTCATTTTAAAAACGGCCTGTTGTGGCATTGATGTGAGTCAACAAACTTTTATTCTAGTGTAAAAATGTACTACAAAGTCTAAATAGGATAATTTTGGTCATGAAGTCTGTCTCGTCCTAAACACAGATTGTAAGCCAATTGCAACAATGTTGGCTGTCAACATTCTTAACTTGTAGAGAAAACAATGGATTATCTTATTTTTTACTGTTGCTACTACTCATTACTGTAGCTTATCTTATTTAAACAACTGTATCAACCAAACTGCATCAATCCACAATGGACTAGGTAGAAGATATTCCATGGCCCCGGGTTGATGACAACGCAAATACTGCTAATAACCTACAGAACTTGAGACAACGGCATGCAGCGTGTTGATTGGCCAATGAGTGGCCAAGCCCTCGTCACACCTATAATATATTTATCAAAACACAGCCCTTTCGTGCCACCTCCAGCTATTGCGCTCATAATGCCCACAGTGAAAATAGCAAAAAAACATATTTCTAACACACCCCCGGACCTATAGCCCTAGCTCCAGCGCTACGATTTACCATTGTGTTAGGTTTGTTAAAATGGAGCCCTAAGAATGATACCTGCTGCATCCAAAGACCAAACTTCACATGCGTCGTCCTTGTGTTACTGAGAGATAAACATGGTAATGCTTTCACTGATTGCACATAAAGGAAGATAGTTACTACAGCATAGTCCTTGCTTTGTTATCCAACTGCTCTCGTGTCCTTTCTGGCATCCTGTGAACCCCGTTCATTGCTGCTTGCAGCTACATTATTGGCTATTGAGCTAGGATTGTTATGTGATGAGACATTATTGTAGTGTTTGTTATCATGATTCATATATATATTAGACTGATTCTATAATGACTTTAGAGGAAAGACCATATCTGTAGCACTAGCAACTAACACTTTATATCAACACAAGAACTGTGGTGGGGGTTTGGTTCTGAGTTTGGGGGTTGGTGTGTGTGTGTGTGTGTGTGTGTGTGTGTGTGTGTGTGTGTGTGTGTGTGTGTGTGTGTGTGTGTGTGTGTGTGTGTGTAACCATGTCTCAGTCCCAGTTTCTCTCTGCCTTGTAGGGGAGTTCCCATCCGAAGCCGTTCCCAGGAGACATCCTGGAGTTTCCTCTGAATAAATACTTCTCCCATTTTGGAATTTATTACGGAGAGAGGGATGGAGTGCCCTACGTAGCACATCTTACCTGCAGAGGTCTGTGTACACACACACACACACACACACACACACACAGGGCCGTAACCAGGGTTTGCGTTTTAGTGAGACCCCCCTCCCAGCCATTATCTCTTTGGTTGTTGTAGCTTCATTCACCGATCTACAAACACAGATTAGCCACTACACATCAACTCAGCACCGGGATGAAAAACTATTAAATACATACAGAGGGATCTGTTATATATTTTGTAAACAAAGGTTAACAAAAAAGTTTGCTTTACAGAACTGTTTTGTTGTTGTTGAAGTTTTACAGCTAATTTCCTGCAATTCTACAGATTTTGACATTGGTTGGGGAAAAGTTGTGCGGGTTTTAGAGCTATTTTCCTGCAATTCTACACATTTTGCCATGACTGCCATGTTCAAAACATATTTTATTAGTCACATGCGCAGGTGTAGAACTTACAGTGAAATTCTGAATACAACAGGTGTAGACCTTTCAGTGAAATGCTTACTTACAAACTCTTAAACAGCAATGCAGTTAAAAAATCTATATATGGATAAGAATAAGAAATAAAAGTAACAAGTAATTAAAGAGCAGTGGTAAAATAACAATAACCAGACTATATACAGGGGGCAGAGTCAATGTGCGGAGGCACCGGTTAGTTGAGGTAACATTTACATGTAGGTAGAGTTATTAAAGTGACTATGCATAGATGATAACAATGGAGAGTAGCAGCGGTGTAAAAGAGGGGGGGGATACAAATAGTCTTGGTAGTCATTTGATTAGATGTTCATGAGTCTTATGGCTTAGTAGTAGAAGCTGTTTACAAGACTCTTGGACCTAGACTTGGCGCTCCGGTACTGCTTGACGTGAAGTAGCAGAGAGAACAGTCTATGACTAGGGTGGCTGGAGTATTTGGCAATTTTTAGGGCCTTCCTCTGACACCGTCTGGTATAGAGTTCCTGGATGGCAGGAAGCTTGGCTCCAGTGATGTACTGGGCCGTTTGCACTACCCTCTGTAGTGCCTTGCGGTCGGAGGCAGAGCATTTGCCATGCCAGGCAGTGATGCAACCAGTCAGGATGCTCTCGATGCTGCAGCTGTTGAACCTTTTGAGGATCTGAGGACCCATGCCAAATCTTTTTAGTTTCCTGAGGGGGAATAGGTTTTGTCGTTCCCTCTTCACGACTGTCATGGTGTGCTTGGACCATGTTAGTTTGTTGTTGATGTGGACACCAAGGAACTTGAAGCTCTCAACCTGCTCCACTGCAGCCCTGTCGATGAGAATGGGGGTGAGCTCAGTCCTCTTTTTCCTGTTGTCCACAATCATCTCCTTTGTCTTGATCACGTTGAGGGAGAGGTTGTTGCCCTGGCAGCACACGGCCAGGCCTCTGACCTCCTCCCTATAGTCTGTCTCGTCGTTGTCGGTGATCACGCCTACCACTGTTGTGTCATCGGCAAACATAATGATGGTGTTGGAGTCACGCCTGGCCGTGCCATCATGAGTGAACAGTGCGTACAGGAGAGGCCTGAGCACACACCCCTGAGGGGCCCCTGTGTTGAGGATCAGCGTGGCAGATGTGTTATTACCTACCCTTACCTCCTGGGGGCGGCCCATCAGGAAGTCCAGGATCCAGTTGCAGAGGGAGGTGTTTAGTCTCAGGGTCCTTAGCTTATTGATGAGCTTTAAGAGCACACTAGTGTTGAACGCTCAGCTGTAGTCAATGAATAGCATTCTCACATAGGTGTTCCTTTTGTCCAGGTGGGAAAGGGCAGTGTGGAGTGCAAGAGATTGCATAATCTGTGGATCTTTTGGGGTGGTATGCAAATTGGAGTGGGTCTAGGGTTTCTGGGATAATGGTGTTGATGTGAGCCATGACCAACATTTCAAACGTGAGTGCAACGGGTCAGTAGTCATTTAGGCAGGTTACCTTAGTGTTCTTAGGCACAGGCACAATGATGGTTTGCTTAAAAGATGTTGGTATTACAGACTCGGTCAGGGACAGGTTGAAAATGTCAGTGAAGACACTTGCCAGTTGGTCAGCACATGCTTGGAGTACACATCCTGGTAATCCACCTGGCCCTGCAGCCTTGTGAATGTTGACCTGTTTAAAGGTCTTAATCACATCGGCTGTGGAGAGCGTGATCACACAGTCTTCGGGAACAGCTGGTGCTCTCGTGCATGTTTCAGTGTTATTTGCCTCGAAGCGAGCATAGAAGTTGTTCAGCTCGTCTGGTAGGCTTGTATCACTGGGCAGCTCTCGGCTGAGCTTCCCTTTGTAGTCTGTAATGGTTTGCAAACCCTGCCACATCCGACGAGCGTCGGAGTCGGTGTAGTACAATTCGATCTTAGTCCTGTACTGACACTTTGCCTGTTTGATGGTTCGTCTGAGGGCATAGCGGGATTTCTTATAAGCTTCCGGGTTAGAGTCCCTCTCCTTGAAAGAGACAGCTCTAGCCTTTAGCTCAGTGCGGATGTTGCCTGTAATCCATGGCTTCTGGTTGGGGTATGTACGTACGGTCACTGTGGGGATGACGTCATCGATGCACTTGATGAAGCCAATGACAGATGTGGTGTACTCCTCAATGCCATCGGAGGAATCCTGGAACATTTTCCAGTCTGTGCTAGCAAAACAGTCCTGTAGCTTAGCATCTGCTTCATCTGACCACTTTTTTTATAGACCGAGTCACTGGTGCTTCCTGCTTTAATTTTGTTTGTAAGCAGGAATCAGGAGGATAGAGTTATGGTCAGATTCCCCAAATGGAGGGTGAGAGAGAGCTTTGTACGCGTCTCTGTGTGGAGTAAAGGTGGTCTAAAATAAATCCTCTGGTTGCACATTTAACATGCTGATAGAAATGAGGTGAAACTGATTTAAGTTTCCCTGCATTAAAGTCCCCGGCCACTAGGAGCGCCCCCTCTGGATGAGCGTTTTCTTGTTTGCTTATGGCAGAATACAGCTCATTCAATGCTGTCTTAGTGCCAGCCTCTGACTGTGGTGATATGTTAACAGCTACGAAAAATACAGCTGAAAACTCTCTAAGTAGATAGTGTAGTCTACAGCTTATCATGAGATACATCTGCCTTCCTCTCCAGGCGGCATTTTTGTTAATATGATATCTGAGTGAGAGTGACTAACAAAATCATTAGGGGGCCCCCCTAAAGATCAGGGGCCTCATTTATAACCGCTGCGTACATTTGACACAAAATATCTGCAAGCGCCATTTCTGAAAACACTATGTATAAAAACATTGATAAACTTGTCGCACGCAGTACATGCGTGTTTTTCCCAATATAAATCTGACCCGTCCTGAAACGGCACGCGTGAACGAGTATTAAAACTCTGCCTGAAAAATGCCCTTTGTGGTGACAATATTACACCCTTATTTGCTGTATACTGTGGAAGTATTGGAATAAGACCAGGGAAGTTACTAAAATAAGGAGCAATGGCAATCTTGATTAAATGTCTGTTGGCAGAATGTTTAAAACTTTTACAAATACATTTGCTTTATTTGCAGTAAAAAAAGTGATGTTTACCTGTAAACAGATCATTTGATTTCAGTCATGTTTTGCATTTACTTTTTCCCAAACCTAAATATGCTGTACTGCCCGCAAATTCTGAAACATTGTATAGAAGCCTACTGTATGTCAACTCAGTAGGCTTCATTTAGCAACAGCCTACACACTTCAAAGCAAAATATCAACTGTCCATGTTTTAAATTGTAATGAATATTACCCTATAAACACTTTCAGATGTATAGAACAAAATATGTATAGGCTCAATTCAATGAGAGATGTGTCATGGTAATTTGTTCTTCAAGCTCTGTCAGAATTAGACGTTCATTTCATGTTTCTCAAATGCCAAATTTAGAAGTTGTTCCAAATGTCAAATTTTTTCATGTTTAAGTTTAGGCATTTACTCAGAATTCTTAAGGTTAGGCATTAACTCTGAATGGTTAAGGTTAGGCATTAACTCTGAATGGTTAAGGTACGGGTCAAAACAACTTTATATCACTGGATTCAAACATGCAACCTTTAGATTCAGAGGCAGATGTTAATCGCCCATCCGCCATCTCTGTCCACAACGTTGAAATCTACTTGAAGGTAACAGCGTTCACTGCTGCCCCTAGTGGCCGGTTTCCACATCATCTTCACACATGGATGGGCGTCGAATACTGACTTGTATCATGGGTGACCTGCCTGAATTTGTTGTAGGCTAAAGCTTATTCTGGAATATGAACCGTCATGGCAAGAACAGGTGGTAAAGAATTGAATTTATTCTGTAATGGTTATGAAAATAGATTATGTATTGTGTATCGTAAATTAAATATTGTTCACCTGCGAAATTTCAACATACAGTAAGTTTTTCAGACATAGCCTAAAAAAAACTTAAATGGAAAAGGTGAACCGTCAGTATAAAAGGTATACTTTTATACTGCGCTCCGGATCGGAAAGCACAGAGCAAAATACTTGAAGAAGTTGATCTATTTACTACTGTAAAGTGGGTCCAATTAAATCAGAGATGGGACGTCGTAGACCTATGAAACCATCACATTCAGAAAAGGTGAGGAATTTATTATTCTAATGGTTACGAAGATAATATACATAGGAAAATGGTTCTCATGTCAAATTATTTTAAATTCTCACTAACAGCAAATGGCAGCATTCTTGTTAATATCATTTACTGGGGGGGGGGGGGTTAAGCTTTACATCATATCCCCCATTTGCACAACATACTTACTTTCCAGTAATACAATTCAATATTTCAACTGCTACCCGATGTGCGTACGCATGGATCGCAGGTGTGTGGGGTGGCAAGCACATTCTCACGTCAAGTAATGGTTTATAATTGAGGCCCCTAAATTATCAACACTGCCCACGAATTCATAAACATTGTCTACTCTCGAAGAAAAGACAACTACAGTGGTAACCTGGTAACCGGGTAACCTGGTAACCTGGTAACATGGTTCAGAATGTTTAGGTTCGAGGAAAGTAGATGCAAAACATTATTGAATTCAAACGATCTGTTTACAGGTCCACAACAATTTGCAATTGTTTTCGTTTTTGTGTTACTATACTTGTGAGGACTTTTTGGGGACCAACAATTGATTCCGTAACTCCAAAGCCTAAATTGGACTTTTTACTATTCTTGTGAGGACTTCAAGTCTAACCACTAGGCTACCTGGGCGGCAGTAACCGAAAGGTTGCTAGATGAATCCCCAAGCTGACAGGGTAAAAATCTGTCCTTCTGACCCTGAACAAGGCAGTTAACCCACTGTTCCTAGGCCGTCATTGTAAATAAGAACTTGTTCTTAACTGACTTGCCTAGTTAAATAAAGGTAAACATTTTTTATTTTTTTTACAAGTAATGACAAGTATAGTAAAACGTGTTCACACACACTCGCTTTGCTGTACTGACCGACTATGTGTGTAGACTCGGAGACGAAGCTGCTGCTATTTGGTCGAGCCCTGAAGTCAGAGGTCAAACTGGACCCAGTGGAGCTAGTGGGACGGAGATACAAGGTAACACACTCACTCAGATGCAAACTATAATAATCCAAATATTTACTGTGTGTGTGTGTAGGTGAGGTTATAGCTCCTCTGTGTGTGTCGGTCGAGGTTATAGCTCCTCTGTGTGTGTAGGTCGAGGTTATAGCTCCTCTATGTGAATGTGTGTAGGTGAGGAACTTGCTGGATGAGGTCCATCCTCCCAGGGACTTCTACTCTCTGGTGAAGCCTGCTATAGACGACATGATAGGTAGAGACGTCACCTTCGACATCCTGTTTCATAACTCTGAACACCAGGCCACGCTCTTCAGATACGGACTCAAGAAGTCCACCCAGGTAAGGGGTAGGTGTGGTGAGTGCGTGTGTGTGTAAATGTCTGATGTGATTGATTGTAGATTCCCGTGTGGCTCAGTTGGTAGAGCATGGTGTTTGCAACGCCAGGGTTGTGGGTTCGATTCCCACGGGGGAACAGTACGGAAAAAAATAAATAAATAAATGTATGAATTCACTACTGTAAGTCGCTCTGGATAAGAGCATCTTCTAAATGACTAAAATGTAATGTAAATGTGAAGATCTGTTGTGATTGGTTACAGATTGAAAAGGTCTACGCCCAGATCCTGCCCACCTGGAAGAAGCCGTTTGAGAAGAAGAAGCTGTAACCACGACGACGACCGTGTCTGTGTTCTAGATTGGAACACTGCCTACAGTTTAATTCCCTCTAGATATCTACTGACGAGGTACAACGAGGAGAATCATAACAGTACATCTCTTAAATGTAATTTAAGTGTAGGATGCTGATATAGTCAGTGTAGGATGCTGATATAAGATCATGAATATTTCTATTTGAGTTTTTACATTCAGGGTTACATTGAACATTGTATTTTTTTTATATATCAATAAAATACAGTAAAACACTTTCCCATTATTCTGTGTGTCTCAGAGAGAGCGAGAGAGAAGGGAGGGGTGGGGTTTTTACTTCAGTTTAAGGGACGTGGGCACCATTCAATCTGTATTGCCAAAGCGTTACAGAAATGTGAAGGTAATTTGTGAATGTGCTGACATATGCAGTGTTTACCGTGAATGTGCTGACATATGCAGTGTTTACCGTGAATGTGCTGACATATGCAGTGTTTACCGTGAATGTGCTGACATATGCAGTGTTTACCGTGAATGTGCTGACATATGCAGTGTTTACCGTGAATGTGCTGACACATGCAGTGTTTACCGTGAATGTGCTGACATATGCAGTGTTTACCGTGAATGTGCTGACATATGCAGTGTTTACCGTGAATGTGCTGACATATGCAGTGTTTACCGTGAATGTGCTGACATATGCAGTGTTTACCGTGAATGTGCTGACATATGCAGTGTTACCGTGAATGTGCTGACATATGCAGTGTTTACCGTGAATGTGCTGACATATGCAGTGTTTACCGTGAATGTGCTGACATATGCAGTGTTTACCGTGAATGTGCTGACATATGCAGTGTTTACCGTGAATGTGCTGACATATGCAGTGTTTACCGTGAATGTGCTGACATATGCAGTGTTTACCGTGAATGTGCTGACATATGCAGTGTTTACCGTGAATGTGCTGACATATGCAGTGTTTACCGTGAATGTGCTGACATATGCAGTGTTTACCGTGAATGTGCTGACATATGCAGTGTTTACCGTGAATGTGCTGACATTTGCAGTGTTTACCGTGAATGTGCTGACATATGCAGTGTTTACCGTGAATGTGCTGACATATGCAGTGTTTACCGTGAATGTGCTGACATATGCAGTGTTTACCGTGAATGTGCTGACATATGCAGTGTTTACCGTGAATGTGCTGACATATGCAGTGTTTACCGTGAATGTGCTGACATATGCAGTGTTTACCGTGAATGTGCTGACATATGCAGTGTTTACCGTGAATGCAGTCTCCACTAACGCGGGAACATTGCCTTCACATTTCAATCACGCTGTACTTCCACGATGCGGATTGAATAGAGCCCTGAATTCAATCTCATATTGTTGTTATGGTGATGTGGGACATGAAACGATGGAGGAAATATGAATCTGCTCTTTGTGCTTGTGTTCTGGGGAATGAAAAGGTGCGGTACATTGAAGGAAAGCATTTACTTAGAAACATAATTTTATCTCCAAAGCGCTTTCTTCTGTTGTGTGAATGTGTGTACAGCATTACAGAGGAAAGCTGTTTGATGATACACTCTCCCTCCTCCACTCTCTCCACTTCCTCCACTCTCTCTCCACTCTCGCAGTTCTTGACACAAACCGGTGCACCTGGCACCTACTACCATACCCCGTTTAAAGGCACTTGAATCTTATGTCTTGTCCATTCACCCTCTGAATGACACACATACACAATCCATGTCTCAATTGTCTCAAGGCTTAAAAAATCATTCTTTAACTCTATTCGTAGAGGACTAGTGTTACTATAGAAAGTCAGGTATGTCATTATTACCCCAACATGTCCGTTTTCCAGTGGACGATTCAGACGGGATTAGATTTTACCAAACTGCCTCTGTAATTATTTTGTTTCCCCCTCTAATTGACCGTTATGACGGAAGCCTTGAAGATCTTCTAGGTCGTGAAGGTATTTTAAATATCTAGGGATTGCCTAATATTGGGCTAATGGCCTTCAGTTGGGAGAAATGTAAAATAATAATGCATATCAATAAGAAGAATGAACTGTAACCTGCAGACATTTAATTACCAGACGGATTTGGCAAATTATCAATTCATTGGCTCAAAATCGTCCACTTCATCTTTTAAAAGAGAAGTATGGCACTAGGATATTTGACAAAACAAATCTTTAATCTGTAGGGTACCTGCATAGCACTTTGTTTTAAGCATCAATTTGTTCTCGTGTTCTTACCCAAACTGTGTGCTCCACATGTTACACTATTGTCAGACAGAGCTGGTTGATCCCTAGACATTTAAAATACCTTCACGACCTAGAAGATCCTCCAGGCTTCCGTCATAACAGTCAATTGTGAAAGAGGGGGAAAAAGTATTATTACTACAGAGGCAGTTTGGTAAAAACTAATCCCGTCTGAATCGTCCACTGGAAAAACAGACTGGGGTAATAATGACATAATCGACATTCTATAGTAACACTAGTCAAATCAAATTCAAATCAAATGTATTTATAAAGCCCTTCTTACATCAGCTGATGCCACAAAGTGCTGTACAGAAACCCAGCCTAAAAACCCCAAACAGCAAGCAATGCAGGTGTAGAATAGGGCCTAATCATGGAAAGAGCAGGTGTCCTTTATATTTTGTACACTCAACGTATAGGTCAGTCGTACTTTCTCATGAAATGTCTCAAAAAGAGACGTTTTGAGACATCATGCTAGAGGTGTCGTGGATGTTGGTACAGCCTATTTGTGCAGCGTGTGTGTCTTTAGAAGAGAAAAATGTTTCAGGTTTTAAAAAGGGCATCATACAGTTTTAGAAATTATTCTGAATTAACAGATGATTCCAACAGTTCACTACAAAAGTGCACTAAAAGGAATATGTTGTCCTGGTAACTGATCACAGCTTGGGTGTCACGGCAACCCCAGTGTTGTTGTGAGTGTCTTTCAGCCAGGAGATCAGAATGGTGTTCAGCTCAGACGGCCTAAAAAAACACACACACACACACACACACACACACACACACACACACACACACACACACACACACACACACACACACACACACGTTATGCCAAATACAGTATGTCAGCCTATATACACAACTCTTTCAACCAGTACACTGTACACAGTTTATACCACAAAAAAACACACCAACTTCCTTAGACTGCAGAGCAGAGCAGCAGTGACCCTATGACCTTTAACCTCTACCTGACCTGTCTCCCTCAGCAGGGCTTTAGATCAGAGGTCATTCTGGTGACTAACAGGAGCTGACTGCAGAGTTCACACGGTCAGCCTCCCCTCCATTGGTCTGTGCAAGGACAAACACACACACACACACACACACACACACACACACACACACACACACACACACACACACACACTGGGACTCACCTTTCCATCTGGGTCCAGTGTCCACATTCTTCGATGTGTCCTCTTGTTAGGTTGGGGATCTGACACACAGAGATGTCACAGTCACATGTGTCTATTACATGTATACATGTGTGTATAAATGTGTGTGTGTGTGTGTGTGGTCTCACCATGTGTTCCATTCCCTTGGAGAAGACAGGCAGCAGGACAGGATCTTTACCAGCTGTCACCATGAGAGCTGGCATCAAGAGCTACACAAACACAGGAAACCGCCATCATTGGTCAACATATACTGTAACTGTTAAGATATCACACACACACACACACACACACACCCACACACACCCCTACCTTAGCCCTGGGTCGGGAACACAGCCCTACCTTAGCCCTGGGTCGGGAACACACCCCTACCTTAGCCCTGGGTCGGGAACACAGCCCTACCTTAGCCCTGGGTCGGGAACACAGCCCTACCTTAGCCCTGGGTCGGGAACACAGCCCTACCTTAGCCCTGGGTCGGGAACACACCCCTACCTTAGCCCTGGGTCGGGAACACAGCCCTACCTTAGCCCTGGGTCGGGAACACACCCCTACCTTAGCCCTGGGTCGGGAACACAGCCATTTCCAGTTGCTCACAACATTACGGTACCAGTTCAACGGCCCTCTGGAAAAACACAACACTCTGTCACTCTCCTCCTGCTGCTGCCATTGTGTGTGTGTGTGTGTTTGTGTGTGTGTATACCTGAATCCCTTGTCTTTGAACTGAGTGATGTAGAACTGCAGAGCAGTCTCACTGAGGATAGAACTCCTGGGTATCTCGTCTGGTAGTCCTACGAACAGACCACCTACACACACACACACACACACACACACACACACACACACACACACACACACACACACACACACACACACACACACACACACACAGTGTGTAGTCTGCAGTGTGAAGATTGATTGATTGACAGCAATGTACTATGTTTTACAGCACAGTATTGTCCATCCAGTCAGTTGGTTAGTTGAATACCATAGGTCAGCCCTTCAGCCCCAAGCCTCCAATCATAACGTTGGTTTGACTTCCAGACTCACCTCTGGCACAAACTCCAGCAGTGTTGATCTCAGGAACATTATCCTGGAGAACAACACAACAGAGATCATTCACAAGAGAGAGAGTGTGTGTGTGTGTGTGTGTGTGTGTGTCTGCGTGTGTGTGTACACGTCTGTGTGTGTGTGTCACCTTATCTCCACTGCCATGGAAGAAGATCTTGAAGGTCCTTGCCAGGTCTTTCTCCATCTCAGTCTCAGCTACACCCTGTAGAGGAGTTACATAAGGAAAGGTCTCAGCTACACCCTGTAGAGGAGTTACATAAGGAAAGGTCTCTGTTACACCCTGTAGAGGAGTTACATAAGGAAAGGTCTCTGTTACATCCTGTAGAGGAGTTACATAAGGAAAGGTCTCAGCTACACCCTGTAGAGGAGTTACATAAGGAAAGGTCTCTGTTACACCCTGTAGAGGAGTTACATAAGGAAAGGTCTCTGTTACACCCTGTAGAGGAGTTACATAAGGAAAGGTCTCTGTTACACCCTGTAGAGGAGTTACATAAGGAAAGGTCTCTGTTACATCCTGTAGAGGAGTTACATAAGGAAAGGTCTCAGCTACACCCTGTAGAGGAGTTACATAAGGAAAGGTCTCTGTTACACCCTGTAGAGGAGTTACATAAGGAAAGGTCTCTGTTACACCCTGTAGAGGAGTTACATAAGGAAAGGTCTCTGTTACACCCTGTAGAGGAGTTACATAAGGAAATGTCTCTGTTACAGTACACCCTTTAGAGGAGTTACATAAGGAAAGGTCTCTGTTACACCCTGTAGAGGAGTTACATAAGGAAAGGTCTCTGTTACACCCTGTAGAGGAGTTACATAAGGAAAGGTCTCTGTTACACCCTGTAGAGGAGTTACATAAGGAAAGGTCTCTGTTACACCCTGTAGAGGAGTTACATAAGGAAAGGTCTCTGTTACACCCTGTAGAGGAGTTACATAAGGAAAGGTCTCTGTTACACCCTGTAGAGGAGTTACATAAGGAAAGGTCTCTGTTACACCCTGTAGAGGGGTTACATAAGGAAAGGTCTCTGTTACACCCTGTAGAGGAGTTACATAAGGAAAGGTCTCTGTTACACCCTGTAGAGGAGTTACATAAGGAAAGGTCTCTGTTACACCCTGTAGAGGAGTTACATAAGGAAAGGTCTCTGTTACACCCTGTAGAGGAGTTACATAAGGAAAGGTCTCTGTTACAGTACACCCTGTAGAGGAGTTACATAAGGAAAGGTCTCTGTTACACCCAGTAGAGGAGTTACATAAGGAAAGGTCTCTGTTACACCCTGTAGAGGAGTTACATAAGGAAAGGTCTCTGTTACACCCTGTAGAGGAGTTACATAAGGAAAGGTCTCTGTTACACCCTGTAGAGGAGTTACATAAGGAAAGGTCTCTGTTACACCCTGTAGAGGAGTTACATAAGGAAAGGTATCTGTTACACCCTGTAGAGGAGTTACATAAGGAAAGGTCTCTGGTACACCCTGTAGAGGAGTTACATAAGGAAAGGTCTCTGTTACAGTACACCCTGTAGAGGAGTTACATAAGGAAAGGTCTCTGTTACACCCTGTAGAGGAGTTACATAAGGAAAGGTCTCTGTTACAGTACATCCTGTAGAGGAGTTACATAAGGAAAGGTCTCTGTTACACCCTGTAGAGGAGTTACATAAGGAAAGGTCTCTGTTACACCCTGTAGAGGAGTTACATAAGGAAAGGTCTCTGTTACACCCTGTAGAGGAGTTACATAAGGAAAGGTCTCTGTTACACCCTGTAGAGGAGTTACATAAGGAAAGGTCTCTGTTACACCCTGTAGAGGAGTTACATAAGGAAAGGTCTCTGTTACACCCTGTAGAGGGGTTACATAAGGAAAGGTCTCTGTTACACCCTGTAGAGGAGTTACATAAGGAAAGGTCTCTGTTACACCCTGTAGAGGAGTTACATAAGGAAAGGTCTCTGTTACATCCTGTAGAGGAGTTACATAAGGAAAGGTCTCTGTTACAGTACACCCTGTAGAGGAGTTACAGCCCTGCTATACTATTGCCGTCAGGTGTCCGGTATTGCCGCCAGGTGTCCGGTATTGCCGTCAGGCGTCCGGTATTGAGGAAATCCTTCCGTTAAAAGCAATGAAAGCTGCTATACTGCCGTGTTGCGCTCGTGTTGCGTCACGTCCAATGGCAGCATCCAAGCTCAAGAATCACAGAGGTTCAATTCTCGATGGCTGACGCGCGTGTTCATTCTATCTTGTGAATTGAAATAATGAGAAATAAAAGTTGATTTTTTATTGCATATGGCCTCCACTAGACACATCACTGGTTAGTTATTGTACTAAGATTTATAAAGTCAAGAAGCTACTAGCTAGCACAAACTCTCGCTAGCTAGCTACATTGACTATGTTCACAATGTAAAACAAAAGCAACTTGAGTAATTGGACGATCATTTAGTATTAGCAACAATTAATTGAGTACTTGTGAAAAACTGGAACCAAAGCCCAACCAGCTTTCACAGTCTCACGTCAAAAATGAGACGTTTGCCATGTTTCATCCATCCCTTTCCACAACACTCTGCCAAAACTCAAACCGACTTGAAAAGGTAACAGCTCTCACTGTCGTCCCCTAGTGGTTGGTTTCCACGTCACCCGCTCGACATGCTCAGACATGGATGGACGTCGAATACTGACTTCTATACAGGGTGACTTGGCTACCAAAGCTGTTGTACTGACGCATAACGGATGAATATGGTACAGTACAGTAGGGAGACAATAGAGTAAAGTTCCTCTCCCCCTCTGTTCCCCTCCTCCGTTCCACACACACACTTACAGGGTCCTGGAAGTAGAGCTGGTAGTCAAAGATTGGCACAGTCTTCAGGAAGTCCATTGGATCCTTGGAGGGGTCCACAGGAAACAGAGGGGTGTTCAGAGAAGCTACCGCTCTACACACACACACACACACACACACACACACCAGGTATTGGTTTAATTCTTCACTTTACCGTCTCAGGGAGTGTGTGTGTGTGTGTGTGTGTGTGTGTGTGTGTGTGTGTGTGTGTGTGTATCTACCTACACACGTGTGTGCTCTTGGGTGGAATAAGATTTTTTTGGGGGGGGGAGCAACATATTCCTTTTGTAACATAATAGCCTTGCAGGTCCATGTGTTCCTAAACCCCCCCAATAGCAACATATTCCTTTTGTAACATAATAGCCTTGCAGGTCCATGTGTTCCTAAACCCCCCCAATAGCAACATATTCCTTTTGTAACATAATAGCCTTGCAGGTCCATGTGTTCCTAAACCCCCCAATAGCAACGTATTCCTTTTGTAACATAATAGCCTTGCAGGTCCATGTGTTCTTAAACCCCCCCAATAGCAGCATACACAAGGGGGTGACAGCAGACATTTTCCTGATGTCTTCCCATTTGTGGTCAAAGCAAATACGAATCAGGTCAAAAACATCACCACTGTTAGCTAATTTCAGTGAAAACCAAATGCCTATTGAATAGTAGCTACAAGTTTAGGTTTGTTTTACATGGCCTTGTTTGGTGCCTGGCTGTTGGCTGTAGGCTATTCCGCTAGCAGCTTGCTAGCTAGCTGGCTAAAAACTGCAAGCAAACTAGCCTTTTTAGTTTCCCCACATCTCCCCCATGTGAAATAATCCCATTTATAAATGTAATAATATGCCCTGGTAAATATTTGTATACTTGCCAGTGTAACCTACAACATTATAGCAGTTTAACATGCTGCTTGAATGTATTCGCCCCCCCCCATATTAGCTAAAAAATAGAATGAAATCATTTTTGCTCACAGAGAAAAATCGCATGGCTTGAGGCTGTTTTTAGGTAGTTAATCATTAAAACTTCTTATGGATGGTGGCAGTATTGAGTAGCTTGGATGACTGACGTGCCCAGAGTAAACTGCCTGCTACTCACTCCCAGAAACTAAGATATGCATAGTATTAGTAGATTTGGATAGAAAACACTCTGAAGTTTCTAAAACTATTTGAATGATGTCTGTGAGTATAACAGAACTCATATGGCAGGCAAAAACTTGAGAAAAAATCCAAACAGGAAGTGGTTGTCTGTGGAGTCATTTTGCACTTCCTAAGGCTTCCACTAGATGTCAACAGTCTTTAGAACGTTGTTTGAGGCTTCTACTGTGAAGTGGGGATGAATAAGAGCTCCTGGAGTCAGAACACTGCCAGCAGGGCATGAGCCTCAGCCATGCGCACTCACGTGAGAGGTAGCTCAGTTCCATTGCATTTCTGAAGACAAAGGATTTCTCCGGTTTAAACTTTACTGCGGATTTACAATAAAAACATTCTAAAGATTGATTCTATACATCGTTTGACATGTTTCTACGAACTGTAATGGAAATATTTTCGTCTGACCTGCGCGTGGTGAATTTGGATTTGTGAACTGAAGGCGCGCGAACAAAAAGGAGGTATTTGGACATAAAGGATGGCCTTTATCGAACAAAACAAACATGTATTGTGGACCTGGGATACCTGGGAGTGCATTCTGATGAAGATCATCAAAGTTCATATTTATAATACTATTTCTGATTATTGTTGACTCCAACATGGTGGATATATTGTATGGCATGTTTTTGTGTCTGAGCGCCGTACTCAGATTATTGCATAGTGTAATTTTTCGGTAAAGCGTTATTGAAATCTGACACAGCGGTTGCATTAAGGAGAAGTTTATCTAAAGTTCCATGCATAACACTTGTATTTTCATCAACATTGATGATGAGTATTTCTGTAAATTGATGTGGCTCTCTGCAAAATCACCGGATGTTTTGGAGGCAAAACATTACTGAACATAACGCGCCAATGTAAACTGAGATTTTTGGATATAAATATGAACTTTATCAAAGAAAACATACATGTATTGTGTAACATGAAGTCCTATGACTGTCATCTGATGAAGATCATCAAAGGTTAGTGATTAATTTTATCTCTATTTCTGCTTTTTGTGACTCCTTGGCTGGAAAATGGCTGTGTTTTTTTGTGTATAGGCGCTGACCTAACATAATCATATGGTTTGCTTTCGCCGTAAAGCCTTTTTGAACAAGAAGTAAAGCTTTAAAATGGTGTATGTTTGAGGAATTTTAATTATGAGATTGTTGTTTTGAATTTGGCGCCCTGCACTTTCACTGGCTGTTGTCATATCGATCCCGCTAACGGGATTCAAGCCATAAGAAGTTTTAATACTAAACAGAATACCTTCGTTTAGAAGTTCCATTTTCAACCAAAGCGAGTTTGGTGATAAAATACTAAGCTTCATACTCAACGCTGCCCCCGCCACTGCCCCGTCCCCGCCGCTGCACCCGCCGCTGCCCCGCGGAAGGAATTGTGCAGTCCGTAACAATATTTGAGAGGAATAAAAAAAAAAACTCTGTAGCAGGACTACGCCCATTTTATGCCGTAAAACGACATTCCCATACTCCGTTTGTGTAAGGTGTGTAGACCCCTTAATTTACCTGACTCTCTCTGGATGACACCGGGCCATGTTCCAGACCACAACACCACCCCAATCATGACCAACCAGAGTCACCTGGGGAATACCCTGAGAGACACAGAGAGAGCGAGAGAGCGACAGAGAGAGAGCGAGAGAGCGAGAGAGAGACAGAGACAGAGCGAGAGAGCGAGAGACAGAGCGAGAGAGCGAGAGACAGAGTGAGAGAGAGAGACAGCGAGAGAGAGAGAGAGAGAGCGAGAGAGAGACAGAGCGAGAGAGAGAGAGAGCGAGAGAGACAGAGCGAGAGCGAGAGAGACAGAGCGAGAGAGACAGAGAGAGAGAGAGCGAGAGAGAGACAGCGAGAGAGAGAGAGCGAGAGAGAGACAGAGCGAGAGAGAGACAGAGCGAGAGAGAGACAGCGAGAGAGAGACAGAGCGAGAGAGAGACAGAGCGAGAGAGACAGAGAGAGACAGAGCGAGACAGAGACAGAGAGAGAGAGAGAGAGAGCGAGAGAGCGAGAGAGAGACAGAGCGAGAGAGAGAGAGCGAGAGAGAGACAGAGCGAGAGAGAGACAGAGCGAGAGAGAGAGCGAGAGAGAGACAGAGCGAGAGAGAGAGAGCGAGAGAGAGACAGAGCGAGAGAGAGCGAGAGAGAGAGAGAGAGAGACAGAGCGAGAGAGAGACAGAGCGAGAGAGAGACAGAGCGAGAGAGAGACAGAGCGAGAGAGAGCGAGAGAGAGACAGAGCGAGAGAGAGACAGAGCGAGAGAGAGAGCGAGCGAGAGAGAGAGAGAGCGAGAGAGACAGAGCGAGAGAGACAGAGCGAGAGAGACAGAGCGAGAGAGACAGAGAGAGAGACAGAGCGAGAGAGAGACAGAGCGAGAGAGAGAGAGAGAGAGAGAGAGCGAGAGAGAGAGAGAGAGAGAGAAAGAGCGAGAGAGAGACAGAGCGAGAGAGAGGGCGTTAAAGGAAGCGTTGAGCTCTTCCTGTTGCATCACACCGCCCATGTGGCGACTAATACTTCACCCTGATATTTTACCATACAGGGCTGATTATTGGGAGTGGACTCACCATTTTATCCATGAAAGTCACAAGATCCTACAACAGAGATAAGAACATACAGAAAAACATTACAATCATGTCAAGGATAGACAGTGGATGTTTTGTTCGTATGTAAGCGTGCCCTTTACCTGGCAGATTTGTTCCTGTGAGTACTCCTCTATGTCTAGAGAGAGAACGTGTGGGAGAGGAAAGAGGAAGAGAGAGTGTTATTGAAATTGAATAAATCAATCTTGGCCTGTAATAATGATGGTGTTCCTATTGTGTTTGACACTACAAACCCCCAACAGCAGGGAGATGGAGAAACCAGGCTTTAAACTGGTCAACTAACAGCAGGGAGATGGAGAAACCAGGCTTTAAACTGTTCAGCAGGGAGATGGAGAAACCAGGCTTTAAACTGGTCAACTAACAGCAGGGAGATGGAGAAACCAGGCTTTAAACTGGTCAACTAACAGCAGGGAGATGGAGAAACCAGGCTTTAAACTGGTCAGCAGGGAGATGGAGAAACCAGGCTTTAAACTGTTCAGCAGGGAGATGGAGAAACCAGGCTTTAAACTGGTCAACTAACAGCAGGGAGATGGAGAAACCAGGCTTTAAACTGGTCAGCAGGGAGATGGAGAAACCAGGCTTTAAACTGTTCAGCAGGGAGATGGAGAAACCAGGCTTTAAACTGTTCAGCAGGGAGATGGAGAAACCAGGCTTTAAACTGTTCAGCAGGGAGATGGAGAAACCAGGCTTTAAACTGTTCAACTAACAGCAGGGAGATGGAGAAACCAGGCTTTAAACTGGTCAACTAACAGCAGGGAGATGGAGAAACCAGGCTTTAAACTGTTCAACTAACAGCAGGGAGATGGAGAAACCAGGCTTTAAACTGGTCAGCAGGGAGATGGAGAAACCAGGCTTTAAACTGGTCAACTAACAGCAGGGAGATGGAGAAACCAGGCTTTAAACTGGTCAGCAGGGAGAATGGAGAAACCAGGCTTTAAACTGTTCAGCAGGGAGAATGGAGAAACCAGGCTTTAAACTGGTCAACTAACCAGGGAGATGGGAGACACCCAGGCCTTTAAACTGTGCAGCAGGGAGAATGGAGAAAACCAGGCTTTAAACTGGTCAACTAACGCATGGAGATGGAGAAACCAAGGCTTTAAAACTGGTCAACTAACAGCAGGGAGATGGAGAAACCAGGCTTTAAACTGGTCATCAGGGAGATGGAGAAAACAGGCTTTAAACTGTTCAGCAGGGGAGATGGATGAAACCAGGCTTAAACTGGGGCAACTAACAGCAGGGAGATGGAGAAACCAGGCTTTAAACTGGTCAGGCAGGGAGATGGAGAAACCCAGGCTTAAACTGTTCAGCAAGGGAGATGGAGAAACCAGGCTTAAACTGTTCAGCAGGGAGATGGAGAAACCAGCTTTAAACTGTTCAGCAGGGAGATGGAAAACCAGGCTTTAACCTGTTCAGCAGGGAGATGGAGAAACCAGGCTTTAAACTGTTCAACTAACAGCAGGGAGATGGAGAAACCAGGCTTTAAACTGGTCAACTAACAGCAGGGAGATGGAGAAACCAGGCTTTAAACTGTTCAACTAACAGCAGGGAGATGGAGAAACCAGGCTTTAAACTGGTCAGCAGGGAGATGGAGAAACCAGGCTTTAAACTGTTCAGCAGGGAGATGGAGAAACCAGGCTTTAAACTGTCAACTAACAGCAGGGAGATGGAGAAACCAGGCCTTTAAAACTGGTCAGCAGGGAGATGGAGAAACCAGGCTTTAAACTGTTCAGCAGGGAGATGGAGAAACCAGGCTTTAAACTGGTCAACTAACAGCAGGGAGATGGAGAAACCAGGCTTTAAACTGTTCAGCAGGGAGATGGAGAAACCAGGCTTTAAACTGGTCAACTAACAGCAGGGAGATGGAGAAACCAGGCTTTAAACTGGTCAACTAACAGCAGGGAGATGGAGAAACCAGGCTTTAAACTGGTTCAGCAGGGAGATGGAGAAACCAGGCTTTAAAACTGTTCAGCAGGGAGATGGAGAAACCAGGCTTTAAACTGGTCAACTAACAGCAGGGAGATGGAGAAACCAGGCTTTAAACTGGTCAGCAGGGAGATAGAGAAACCAGGCTTTAAACTGTTCAGCAGGGAGATGGAGAAACCAGGCTTTAAACTGTTCAGCAGGGAGATGGAGAAACCAGGCTTTAAACTGTTCAGCAGGGAGATGGAGAAACCAGGCTTTAAACTGTTCAACTAACAGCAGGGAGATGGAGAAACCAGGCTTTAAACTGGTCAACTAACAGCAGGGAGATGGAGAAACCAGGCTTTAAACTGTTCAACTAACAGCAGGGAGATGGAGAAACCAGGCTTTAAACTGGTCAGCAGGGAGATGGAGAAACCAGGCTTTAAACTGTTCAGCAGGGAGATGGAGAAACCAGGCTTTAAACTGTTCAGCAGGGAGATGGAGAAACCAGGCTTTAAACTGTTCAGCAGGGAGATGGAGAAACCAGGCTTTAAACTGTTCAGCAGGGAGATGGAGAAACCAGGCTTTAAACTGTTCAACTAACAGCAGGGAGATGGAGAAACCAGGCTTTAAACTGGTCAACTAACAGCAGGGAGATGGAGAAACCAGGCTTTAAACTGGTCAACTAACAGCAGGGAGATGGAGATACCAGGCTTTAAACTGTTCAACTAACAGCAGGGAGATGGAGAAACCAGGCTTTAAACTGGTCAACTAACAGCAGGGAGATGGAGAAACCAGGCTTTAAACTGTTCAGCAGGGAGATGGAGAAACCAGGCTTTAAACTGGTCAACTAACAGCAGGGAGATGGAGATACCAGGCTTTAAACTGGTCAACTAACAGCAGGGAGATGGAGAAACCAGGCTTTAAACTGGTCAACTAACAGCAGGGAGATGGAGAAACCAGGCTTTAAACTGGTCAACTAACAGCAGGGAGATGGAGAAACCAGGCTTTAAACTGTTCAGCAGGGAGACGGAGAAACCAGGCTTTAAACTGTTCAGCAGGGAGATGGAGAAACCAGGCTTTAAACTGTTCAACTAACAGCAGGGAGATGGAGAAACCAGGCTTTAAACTGGTCAACTAACAGCAGGGAGATGGAGAAACCAGGCTTTAAACTGGTCAACTAAACTTAAAACTGTAAAACCATGTAAGGAGACATTGTCAGTAAACCCTGTACGTGTCTACAGTCACATAACTGTACTTCTCTAGCGTGAGAAAGGAAAGATTGAGGGTATAAATAAGGAAGGAAGGTGCCACACACAGCACTTCTCATAAAGATGGGTGTGTAGTCAGGTCACTCCAGACAGGTCACTCTAGACCCTACTCCAGCCACGTCACTCTAGACCCTACTCCAGCCAGGTCACTCCAGCCAGGTCACTCCAGACCCCACTCCAGCCAGGTCACTCCAGACCCCACTCCAGCCAGGTCACTCCAGACCCCACTCCAGCCAGGTCACTCCAGCCAGGTCACTCCAGCCAGGTCACTCTAGACCCTACTCCAGCCAGGTCACTCCAGCCAGGTCACTCCAGACCCCACTCCAGCCAGGTCACTCCAGACAGGTCACTCCAGACCCTACTCCAGTCAGGTCACTCCAGACCCTACTCCAGTCAGGTCACTCCAGACCCTACTCCAGTCAG